>NC_056743.1:688277218-688577218 GCF_019279795.1 Protopterus annectens
ACTTTTATACAATTGCTTCTTGTCACATCCATTTAAGACTATGTCACATGTTAGTCCTCAAAAAAAAATGCACCCGCAAAACCCCCCTAAAACCCATTTAATTAATACTAACACACAAAATGATGTACACCTTCAAATATTGAAGTTTTACCCTCCTGATAGGAACAAAGTTCCCAAACTGACAGCCACATTCATGGACTTGAGATAACCTAAAAGAAAGGTTAACCATGCTAAGACACATGGTGCAGCCTGTGCTTCTACTAAGTGTTGATGGGTTTTTTCTTATCTTTATAGCTCTCCCAGCTTGGAAAACCCCTGAATGTTTTCAGAGAACATTAACTACCTTGGAAAATCCCCTGAATGTTTTCAGAGAACATCATCTACCCTGGGAAAAACCCTGAATGCTTTCAGAAAACATGATCTCCTAGCCAATTTCTCTTTCTTTTTTTTCCAAGCAAATCACTCTCTACCAGACTGAAGCCAGTTTCACTTTATCAGATCATATTCATGGAGACATGAGAATCAGTCTGTTTCTCTTTATCAGTTTGTTTCTATGGAAACATGAAGGCCAGCTGCAGAATTGTTACTGAGAATACATGTATTTGCTAGAAAAAAGCCTCATAATATTCAATGTTCTTATTCATTTACTTGCTCTCTCTTAAAATGTGTTACTAAATCAATCTAAGGTCTTTAATCCTTCATTCCCTCATGCAAGAATGAGAAAAACACATTAATTTTTCTTTTATCATGCTTTTTAACCAGGCTTATTTTACATTGCAATGACTACATCTCTTAAAACTGAACAAGAAGAAAGAGAGAAGAAGGGAGAAAAAAAAGAACAGCAGCACCTGTTTGCAATCCCCATTACACTTAGACTTTACTGTATAGCATGTAAAGAAAACCACTTGCCACAAAATTGGTACTATTTAAGAAAATAAATCATTACTTACAGTTAACGTTCTCCCTCCTCATCCCCTCCCCAAGACACTTTTCCGAACATTAATTACATAAAGTAGGGCATATGCTTTAGAGTCTCCCACAACAAATTCTGAAAAAGTCCAATATTTCCAGATTTTCTTGTTCTGTCATATTTCACAAATATAATTATTGCATTGTAATCCCATATTAAGTTATTGGTTTTATTATTGTTCATCTCCAAAAACTTGTCTCTGCTTCATTTTCAATATACTTCTAGTCAACTCTCATGCTCCCTTCTTTCTCTACAACATTTTCCATTGAAAAGTTTGAAAATGTTTCACAGGCACAGTCCCTCTGTGATATTTATTACCAGAAGAACAAGAAGCAGAATATCCTTCTGTTTTACAACCTGCGTTTTGTTGGACAAATATTTGTATTTCCTCCTTAGCATGTACTTCATCAAAAATGATTTTGTCTCTCCAGGGAAGCGTACCTTGGAGACAGCTGGGTACAGCAGCTTGAATATCACACCTGCATCTTGACATTCCCTGAATACTGGAATAAATTTGCTCCTCTTCTGTCTGGTGTACAATGAATAATCATTCTCTGCAAACAGTGTGCTGTCTCCCACTTTTAGTACTTTGTCCTTCTGTCACAGTTTTGTCAGAACCAGCTCCTTCTGCTGGTAGGATTAAAGGTCTAGTAGGTTGCTTTCTTATAGCCAGATTTGGAGCATACACACAATGTCCCCTTTCAACTAACAATTCCTGCTATGGATTACCAGTCCAGTTGCTTATTTCTGCTTTCATAAAATTAATGCAGTCTGTTCCTTCCAGCTTATCTGGTATAGCTGAAAATCTCAGGTTTTCCCTATGTGCTTTGTCCTCTAATTCTATTACTTTTTGAAACATCTCTTCCTGAGTAGCCTCATATTCAGTCAGCCTTTTCTTCATTTTGACCTCTGATTTTTGTAGCTTTATCATCTCATCCGAATATCTGTTTAAAGCTTCTTCCATTTTTTTCCAGACTCTTGTTATTTGTGTTGATATACTCCATCAGTATTTTGTTTATTTTAACCAGGTCTGTATACAGTTGTCTTATATCTTCCTGTAGATTATTGTAAGTTATGTCTGAAGCAACACTAAACCCACATATGCGGAGGCCCTTAACATTAACCTGCCCAAGCAACAAGGACCTCCAAAGCTGAAATGCAAGCAAACACCAATCACAACCAAAGTGACACATAGCTCACAACACCAGTGTGCCACCCAACACCAGCCCCTAAGGCAAAACAATGTACCCAACACTTTAGTCATAGGTGTCTCTATAGTCAGGCACATTGATGTCCCACTCACCAGACTGAACATAGAGAAAATTACAGTCAGCTACCTGTCGGGTGCCAGGATCTGCCACATAATGCATGCATTCAAGTCACTCCACAACAAGTACAAATACGACTCTGTCATTGTCCATGTTGGAGTGAATGACTTGAGATGTACCTCCCTGGCCTACATGAAAAGAGACATGGAAGAGCTCTTGGATTATGTGGCCCTGGCAGGTATGACCCTAGCCCTGAGTAGCATCTTGCCTTCGCCCAGAATGATACCACAGTATAAGGACAAAATGATTGACTTCAACAATTGGCTAAGCTTATGGTGTCATTCAAAGGGGATCCAGTATCTGTCTGCCTGGGAAGACATGATCGACAGACCACAATGCTTTGCCAGAGATGGTCTGCACCTTTTACCCCTGGGATTCAGGTTACTGGCTAAATCTCTTGCCACCCGTATAGTGCCTTTTTTAGGCAAGGTTCACAGGACAAAATCACCACTGTAACAGATACAAGCATGCAAAATCTGAAGGTAATGCTACTCAATGCTAGAAGTTTAAACCTTAAAATGCACTCTCTCGAGGCACTCCTAAAAATGGAGAACATTGATATCTGTGCAGTAAATGAGACCTGGTTTAAGGCTCCAGAGAGCACCCCTGCAATGCCAAGCTACAACTGTTACCACACTTTTCGGCCACCAAACCAAGACCGAAACACTAAAGTTGGAGGAGTGTCCATATTCACCAAGGTATTCACACCTCCAGGCTAGTTGCCCAACACAATGCATCTGAAATTCTCCAGGTGCAACTAACACTAGGTAAGACTGCAATCCAAATTGTAGCTTGCTACAGATCCCCCACCATGCCCCAAGATTCTCACTACACCTTTCTAAACATACTGGAAAATATTAAGATACAACCAAACACCCTAATACTGGGTGATTTTAACTACCCTGCCATTAACTGGGAAAACTACTCGGGTACCAACACCTTTTCCCAATGGTTCTTGGAATTCATAAATTCCAATGCCCTGGATCAACTAATCCATTGTCCCACTAGTGGCTCCAATATCTTAGACCTGGTCATTACCAACATGGGAGATAGATGCTCCACACCAGTGGTCACCCCCTCATTGGTCAGGATTGACCATAAGCAAATCACCCTTGACATCTACATCCCACCCCCACACCCCAGTAAGGAAACCTCCGTAAAAGAACTTCTCCAAAGCCAACTTCATGCTACTCAAGTCAGAAGTGACAAACTTTATGACACCCATGTAGATGGGATCTGAAAGTTTGACTGCTGAATCCTACACTAAGGCACTGTACGAGCACATCCACTCATGCATGAATTGTGCCATCCCAAATAGAACCAAGATGCTCTCCTCCAAAAAAAGGAAGCCAATCTGGTGGTCCCCTGCTATAAACAGACTTTACAACAGAAGGAAGAAACTGTTGCAGAAAAGAGGAAAAACCCAGAATGCAAAAAACTCCCTTACCAGCCTCAGTAAGAAGCTGAGATCCCTCATAAAATCCTCAAAAGCTAGTTACGAAAATAAAATTGCCAAAGATTCCAAAGACAACCACAAGGCATTCTATAGTTATGTTAAGAATCTAAATGGCAATGCTCAGATCTGCTCTGAGCTACAACAGAATGGCATTAAATATACTGATCCCAAGGATCGATTTAGTGCCAACCTCACCCCCCTCTCACCCCTAAAGGGCCCATCTCAATACCAAAAGATTGCCAAATTCTGGTAATCACGGCCACACAGGTAGAAACCACACTCTCCAAAGCTAAGAATACAGCATACATGGGACCAGATGATATCCCAGGCTGTGTACTACATGAACTACAGAATGAACTGGTGCCTCACCTAAGTGTCATGTTTAATCATAGCCTCACCTCAGGCTTCATGCCCACTGAGTGGCGCACAGCTACAGTTACCCCACTCTACAAGGGGGGATCCATCTTGGATCCCAGGAACTACCATCCCATAAGTCTGACGAGCCTGATCTGCAAGGGCATGGAATGCATTATCATGGAGCTTATAAACAAAGACATTGGCAACCTTCAAACACTGGACACCACCCAGTTTGGGTTCATGAAGGGCCGATCTTGTCTCCTGAACTTGAATGACTTTTTCAAATCAGTCTCCAGAGCTGTGGACGAGGGTAAGGCGGTCCACACAGCCTATCTGGACCTCGCCAATGCCTTCAACACCATCCCCCACTCTGGAATCATAGATAAACTTACTAAGCTGGACATAAATCCCTACATCACTTGATGGGTTGCCAACTGACTTACTGACAGAACCCAGACTGTAAACGTAGCCGACTCCAAATCCAGCTCCAGACAAGTGACAAGTGGAGCACCTCAGGGTTCAGTCCTGGGACCGCTCTTGTTTGGCATCTACTTCTCTGAAGTACAGGCCAACACTAAGGGATTCTGGCTAACAAAGTTTGCAGATGACTGCAAACTGGGAGCCATTATTGAATCCCCAAATGGCGTGGATATTCTACAAAAGGGCCTTACAGAAACAGATGCTTGGTGCCAGAGACATGGGCTCAAACTTAATGCTAAGAAATGTAGCGTTATCCCCTTTGGAAAAAAACATGTACCCATGAATTACCACATAGGTGGCAGTACACTAAACACTGAAAGTGTGATGAGAGACTTAGGGAAACAGGTGGACAGTGGTCTCACCTTCGATAACCACATCGCCACAGCAGTCAGGAAATCCTTCTATGTGGCATACCTCATCACTAAGGGCTTTTCATCCAGAAAAAAGGAGGTCATTGTCCCACTGTACTCATCCCTCATTAGACCCATTATAGAGTATAACGCCCTGTTTGGTATGTACCTCACAAGACCTCTGCAACAGCTGGAAAGGCCGCAGAAATACCTCACTAAAGGTATCACAGGCCTAAAGCAGATGCCATATGCTGACCGTCTAAAAAACTCCAGCTATACTCTGTGGCATATCGTCTACTCAGAGGCGATATCTGCTTAACATACAAGGCCATGTCAAACCCTGAGCTGTTGGACATGCTCCACTTAAAGAAATACCAATCCCTCAGAGCCACATGCTCCAGGGATCTAAACCTTGTCATCACAATGAACAAAACATGCTGGAGGGATAGGTTCCTGACTCAGAGACTCCCCATACTCTGGAATAGACTGCCCATACATGTCAAGCAGAGCACCTCCTTGGCCCTCTTCAAAAGGAACCTTGATGATTGGATGGGGGATAGAAAATTCATCCCAGCGATCATGTCAGTCACCCTGCTAGACAGGGGTCCAGGGAAGTAAATATTGTGGGAAGAAATATCCAGGGAATTGTTATGGCTAGGCTTGTATACGCCCTAGGGCCGAAAGCCTAGTACCAACCTATGAACCAATGAACCTATGAAGGTTGCATTGTTTTTTGCTGAACAGCTGCAGAACTTTCCCAGTCAGTGTTCTTCCTCACTTTTTGCAGCTGATTTGTTTTACAGGTCTTCTGTATTTCTTTATTCCTGCCATCCAGGTAGTGCCCTTACTAGCAAGTTATTGAAATTTACCCATAAACATAAGTCTACTGGCCTTCTCCGCTGAGTTTCTGTTTTCACACTTGAAGAGCTAGACATAAGCTGTTACTCAATATGCAGCCATCTTGAAAGTCAACTGGCATCTACTTATAATGTGACTCACTTGTTCAGAATACTTCAGTGCAGATACTTCATTTACTGTTTGAACAATTCAAAACTCATTTCTTGCTCTGTACTCAAGTATCATTCCACATCATGTTGTAATAATTTCCTTAATGACAATTCACATATTCAGAATAAATGCTGAAAGATACTTCATCATTTCAAGAAATCTTATGAGAGGTGTTTGTCCTCAGGAAGAAACTTCTGCAAAAATACTTTCTCATCATCTAGTTTTAAGCCTTCTGTCATTAAGACGTGATTCACATTCCTCAGAGCTGTAGCTCAAATTTTAAATTTACTTTTTTTCAGGTTATAATTATTTTGTCTCATTCACTACAGTAACTCAAACAGTTGGGCATTATTATCTTTGGTCTCGGTGTATTTCAATTGTTAAAAAAGGACATTTCAGGGAATTATATGTGTTCACTCCTGTCTATAAAACTGACAGATTCTTCAAGGGATGATTGTATGAATTCTTATAGTTTTGCACTATAGAGTGACAATGTAAAAAACTACAGGGTGGGAGTTATAATTCTAAGAGGTACATTGCTACTACCTTAATGCAATTGAGAACCTAGAGTTAGACTAACACATTTGTGGAGTTATGATAAAGCAATCAAACATGATATTTCAGATTTCTGCATGTGGTAGTCCAGCTACTTAATGTTTAATCCCCACCCCGACAACTTTCTGAGGCTAAAAACAGAAATGAAAATCAAATTGCTGTTGTACCATTCTTACAGAAAAATAGTAATACATAGGTGATTCTGAAAAAATACAGAGGGTAAAGATATGAATATCCAATATTTTATATCGTAAAAAGATAAACCTCTACACACATTAATTGTATCATTAAATTTCCTGCAACATTTTCCGCAAGTTTTAGAAAGTACAACCAGTTTGGTATTAGACAAATTACTTTAGATAAGACAATACCCCAAATCTAAAATTAAACCAAAAAAATTGAGAAAAAGAAATAGTTAAAGAGTACCTTAATTTCATTGTAGACTCCTCAAAAACTCATAATAAACATAAGATGAAGTGGGTACATGCCTGAGTGGGCCGTATGTGAGGCCAGTGGTACTTATACAACCATACCAAGTCCTTCCCAAACAAAAGTCTTAATTTTTCCATTAAACAGATTACTAAAATATGGAATTATTTCACCTGATGTATGAGTCAAACCAAATAAAGCTTCCTTTCAAAAAATGGAAAAATACCAGTCTGAACCACACATTGTTTACTAAATTTATTTGCAGTTGAGTTACATTTACTAAAGGGCAGACATTTGTTTAATAATACCATTGCATTTCCTTTCTAGGGGGAATCTTAACAAGACTTAATGATTAGGACCAAAGGCCAAAATATTGAAAAGAATACTTGTTTAAAAAAAGCTAAAATACATTATTCCCTTAGTCCTTTCTTGTGATAATTATATATACTAACTTCAATATCACACAATCCCTAGGGAAAGAGAATATTCACATTCCTGGGGATTGATGATCTTGCACAGCTGTTGATCAGCTCCCTAGTTGAACATATGCATTTCATTAGACAGCTGTTGACATTAAACTATTTGAGATACTCAATGCCACCTATGTGTGTGTGTATTACACCCTTCCTTAGTGGCCAAAATTCACAACAGTTATATTAACTTTAACTTTATTCTATTTAGTCTTTTTTCCTCATTACAGTGTAAAGCCTAGATAGCATACAACTAAGAAAAAGTACCTTCTCACTTTGATATCTTTGAAATATACAGCAGTGACTAAGACATTACCCCACCTCACAACTAACTACACTATACAAACAATGTAACAAGCAATTTGCTTCATGAAATTTTTATAAAAAATAATAAAGACAAATCTGTTTTACTTACATAGTGTCTCAGTCCCTTCAGTATTGTTCTAAACATTCATGACAAAGTGGGGAATATGCTTTACTTTGCAGTTCATCCACCAGTTTAACACAGTAAACTAAATTCCAATCTTTTTTCTTCCTGAAAAAACACATTTCTTATGTTTATTTCTATATATAAAATGGGTTGGTGCTTTATAGCCTCCCATTTTTCACTTAATTATCAATGTTGCTGGCCTTCCTGACCATCTCTATCTCCCAACACCAGTGCCAAAGTTACTCTGGATTCTTCTAGTAAGCTCCTGTGCTTTTTTTGTCCCTCAAGAAAAGGTGTCACGGCAAAGGTTCTCTGTGGGCTTTGTTAGTGTAAGAATAATAGGAAACAGGCTCCTCTTCTGCTTGCTGGGTATCTCTTTCTTGGGTAAACTTTTTTTTTAAATTTTCTTCTTAACCTATTATGCTTCAAAAATGTCTTTGATCCTCCAGGAAAAACATTCTGAGGATATCTGGCTACAGTAGCTTGACTATCACACCTGTCTGTTGAAATTCCCTTATTGCAGGGATAAACTTTCTTTTCTTTTGCCTGGTGTAATCATTTTCCACAAACACTCTACTGTCCTCATTTTTAATACTTTTCCATTCTGCCTCAATCTTATCAGAAACAATTCTTTCTGTTGTTATGATTGTGCTTTACAATATAGGTCTTGGCTGCTTTCTCATAACTAGATTCAAAGCCTAAAGACAGTGTTCCCTCTCAATTAATAATTCTTGCTGTGGAACACCAGTCCAATTGCTTATTTGTATTTTTTTAATATTAATGCAGATTGTTCTTTCCAGTTTCTCTGGTACATCAGAAAATCTCAAGTTTTTCTGTCTGCTATATTTTCTAACACTTCTATTTTGTGAAACAGCTCTTCTTGAGAAGTCTTGTGTTCAGCAGGCCTTTTCTTCATTTCAGCCTCTGACTTTTGCAGTTTTATCAATTTATCTGCATAGCTAGTTAAAGTCATTTTTATTTTTGTAATTTGACTTTATATATTCTTTCAGTGTTTAACTGATCTGGAACATTTCTGAGTGCCTTTGCTTTATCATCATCATCAGCCCCCTTTTTTCCATTTTTTCTACGTGGGGTCAGGGCATCGTGTTAACTGTTGCCAACTCTCTTGATTCAGTGCCACACTCCTGCCTTCTTCAACACTCATGCCTGACTGTCACAGATCTTCTTTCACACACTCTATCCACCTCTTTGATTGATGTCCTTGTTTCCTCTTACCTTTTTCCTGTCTGTCCTAAATCTTCCTCACCAGATTGTCTTCTGCTTTTCTACATGTGTCCAAACCACCATAATCTGTTCTGTTTAATCTTTTCTACAATTGGAGCTACCTTGGCTTCTTCTCTTATGTCGTCATTTCCTTGTCTGTCCCACAGTGTGCATCCTACCAGCCTTCTCAGGCAGTTCATTTCTGTTACCTCTAGCTTCTTCAAGTGTTCTGCCTTTACTGCCCATGTTTCTGTACTGGTTGCACCACTGTCTTGTACACCTTAGTTTTCAGCTTTTTGGCATTCTTCTGTCACAGACTACACCAGACATTCTATGCCAGTTGGCTGCAGCACCTCTGATTCTAGCTTTGACCTCTTCATTCAGACTTCCTTCTCCTCAACCACCTTTCCCAGATACTTGAAGCTGTTTACCTGTTCCACTGTCTTCTTTTCCATCTCTATTCTCAGCTTATTCTGATTTCCCCAGCTTGCTGCCATTACCACTGTCTTATCTGTGCTTAGTTTCATTCCATGTGCCTTCAATTTTGCATTCCATTCTCCTACACCTTGCTGAAATTCTAGCTCAGAGTCTGCCTGTAATGCCACATCACATGCATACAGCAACTTTGTTGATCTGCCCCCTCCAACCTGTTTGCTAATGTAGTCCATTACCAGTATGAACAGCTGTGGACTCAGAGCTGAACCCTGGTGTATACCCACTCCCACTAGGAACCCCTCTGTGAATCTGAACACTGTTCATACTTGAGTCATTGGGTCCTTATACATAGCATGGCCTAATTCTACCAATGTTTCAGGGACTTCTGACCACTGCAGTACTGCCCAGATCAGCTTTCATGGGACCTTTTCATATGCTCTTTCCAAGTCTAGGAATGTCCAGTTGGACTCTCTTCTCATCTCTAGCTTCTTCTCAAGTATCTGTTTCACTGCAAACATTGAGTCAGTTGTACTACATCCTGATCTGAATCCAAACTGCTCATATCCCATCTTACATTCTACTACTCTGTGTATCCATTTATCAATCATCAGAGCAGATCTGAGCATTGCCATTTATCAATCATCCTGTCCAGAACTTTCATACAATGTGATAGGAGTTTGATGCCTCTGTACTGCCCACAGTTGTGAATGTTCCCTCTGTTCTTGTACACTGGCATGAGTATGCTTATTCTTCAGTCATCTGGGATATGCCTTTCTCTCCACACTGCTATTAGTGCCCTCAGGAGTGATTTCTCCCCTATCTCACCCATCATCTTTATCATATCTGCTGTGACCTCATCTGAGCTTGCTGCTTTCCCTGACTTCATTTTCCTTAGTGCTGTTCTTACTTCTTCTAGGATGGGCTCCTCCTTTTCTCTCATCGTAGGCTGTTTCTGGGGCAATACAGCTTCTGCGGGGGTTTCTTCATTCAGAAGCTTCTGGAAATACTGTGGACTGGTGAGCAGGTTGTTGCTGACATTCCTTATGAAGGGTGTCTGACTATCTTCTTTATCTTTCTGTCTTTGCCTTGCAACCTGATATAGTTTCTTTGTGCCACTTACTGAGTCACTTTCCAGAAGTTGGTAGAGTGCCTCTGATATCCTATTCTTTGCTATTGCAACTTCTTTCTTAGCTTCTTTGTTAGCCAACCAGTAGGCCTTCCTAGCCAGGTAAGATTTTTCTATCTCCCACTTCTTCCTACACTTCTTCTTTCTTTTGATGACATCCTGGACTTCTGCATTCCACCACCAGCTTTCCTTATGTACCTTATTTCCATACCTGGCTCGGCCACATATCTTTTCTGTAGTCCTTACACATGCTGTTTTAGGTGCTGCCATTCTTCTTCACCTCCACCTATTTCCTCCTCTTTGGGGTGCTAGACCCCTAAGTAATTCCTTGAACTGTTGTACGTTCTCTCCAGTCAACTTCCAGGTCTTCAGCCTGGTCTCTGTTGACCATAGAGCCTTCTCTGACCACTGCTTGCAGCTGATTGCGGCAACTAGTGGTTTATGCTGTGGGCAGACTGTTTCACCGGGGATGCCTTTGCAATCATGGACTCTACCTCAGTGACTTTTCCTTACTAGGAGGAAGTTTACCTCAGTTGCATGTTGGCTACTCTTGTATGTGATCTTGTGACTGTCTCTGTTTCTGAACCATGTGTTGGCTGCTTATCAAGCCATTTGCCAGACAGAAGTCTAGAGTGGCTTCTCCTTCTTTATTCCTGTTGCCCCACCCATGTGGACCCATGCAGGCCATATATCCTGTTCTGTCTGTCCCGATATGTACATTCAAGTCACTCATTATCAACACCAATTCATGTTGTCCTGCTTTATCTAGTAGGTCCTGCAGTTGCTGTCTCAATGCACTCTTTTCCTCACTATCACAACCCTGCTGTGAGGTGTAGGCTTATTTATTTTATTTATTTATTTATTTTACATTTGTTGACCGGGCTAGTCTAACTGGATATATGTCCATTTTCAGTAGAGGCCCGGGGAGAAAAGCTCCTGCAAGTTACAAAGACAAGTATACAATATAACAGTAGACAAGTTTACAGAAAAATCGTTAGATACAATAAAAAAATGACATGAAATAAAAACACTTAGTAACAATTTTAGTAAGGGATACTCATAAAAAAGAAGACTTTTTTTTTTTTTTTTTTTTTTTATTATGAGGTTAGAAGATAGGGAAAGAGCAATAGTTATCAGATGAGAGTAGACGTTCACATTTTATCAGGGAAGTATACACTATAGTAGCATGAGCAATAGGAACCAAGTTTAGTTATGAAATTTTTGTATATTGGGTATAATCAGTCAGGGTTGGAGCAGGGACAATGCCAATGATTCTTTAGATATTCTTTAAGATGCTTTTTGAATAGATGTGTGGAGGCAAGTGAAGACAATTCAGTTGGAAGTTGATTCCAGATTTTACCTACTGTGTTGGAAAAGAGCGAGTCCCCTGCTTTGTTGTTTGATTTGACATTAGAAACTAGAGGTTTGCTAGCTGAGCAAAGTGTAGGGAGATTTTTGTAGGGGGTGATTAGATTAGTGAGGATCGGTGTATTATTGGGGTGATAGAGGATTTTTTGGGTTATCACAAGTTGCTGATAGAGTAGCTTATTATGCAGTTCAAGCCATCCCAATTGTTTGAGGTTATGACAGTAGTGAGTTCTATAGGGGGAACAGGTAGCAAATCTAGCTATGTTATTATGACAGGTGGAAAGTTTATTAATGTTATTTCTAGATAGATTAGTATAAATTGCAGAAGCATAGAAGAGGGTAGAGGAAAGGTGGGTCTGCGCAAGAGTAATTCTGGCTGGAGGGGTAAGGAAGGGCTTGATTCTATAGAGAGCGCCTAATTTTTTGTTGACAGTTTTAGATTAGCTTAGCTTAGATTATGAATACTGCCCTATCATTACACTGGAGTCTGATTGCCATGAGTCTGTCATTAATTCTAATGATATCCTTCACTGCCTTCTGAAGCCTCTCTCTCATCACAGTTCCTACACCATTTCTAGCCTGTCCCCCTCCAGAGTAGTAGAGTCTGGATCCCAAGCCAAGTGGCTTTGCTGCACTGCCCTTTCATCTCATCTCTTGGAAGCATAGGATGTTTAGCCTCCTCCATATCATCATGTCATCCACTTCCAAGCTGCGTCTTGTCAGTGAACCTACATTAAGTGTAGCAATTCTCAGTTCATGTTTGGCAGGTTGGCTGGATTTACTTCCAACTTTCGCTCAACAGAGCTATACCAGGTAACCCAGGCTGGGCAACTAGACAGTGGCCGGCCATTGACCCATGGCTGCTGGACTTTATGATGGGCACACACTGGCCAATATGGGCATAGATACCCCTCCCACCATTAGCAAGGGTCCCTGGCGTAGGTCAGAGTAGGCCGGGTCCTCAACCCACTTACCACCGGTAACTACCCTTGCCCATTTGCTTTATCTTTCTTCTAAATTACTGGAAAATCTCCTTTATAAAGCTGAAACCTGAACTGCTTTTTTTTTCTTCTTTTCTGGTTGATTTTCTCATTCTCTAAATTTCTTCTTCGTTGTTGGCATCCAGGAAGTGTAATTACTAGCCAGTAACTGAATGTTACCCAGATGTAAAACTTTTACTGCCTTTGTTTCACAGTTTCTATTTTCATACTAGGAGACCTCTAATCAATCTGTTGATCAGTGTGCAGCCATCTTGGAAGTCCACAGATTATGAATGTTAATTTCACATACAATGCTTTTTCAGTTATGCTTTCGGTGTAAAAAATATTATTAAGTTGACAAAGCAACATGCCAGATGCATTTTTTCCTGATGCAGTGATATGAAGCATCCCCCTTTTAGAGATTACATAACATTATATTACTCAAGTGGTAAGGAACAATAGAGTCAGTACATAGCCAAGGTTTTCTTTCTTGCATGAGTCTCAGATGAGAACTGCAGACCTACGTTGAAAGTTGCAAACTATGACAATGGAAAAGAACACATAAATAATTAATTTTTAATGGCACTAGAGATATTTTATTGACTATGATACTCCAATGCATAACACCTTCTCAGAGAAGTCCATAAAATCTCCACCACTCCCAGAATGCTTACAGTCAATAAAAGGGATGAGAATTATTCTGTAAGGAATAAACAAAACATATCTATTTATCTATCTATCTATCTATCTATCTATCTATCTATCTATCTATCTATCTAATCTATCTATCATCTACCTATCATCTATCTATCTATCTATCATCTATCTATCATCTATCTATCTATCTATCTATCTATCTATCTATCTATCTATCTATCTATCTATCTATCTATCTATCTCTGTCTGTCTGTCTATCTATCTATCTATCTATCTAGCTATCTATCTAGCTATCTATCTAGCTATCTGACTGTCTATATAGAGGGAGAGTGAGCGAGAGAGAAGAAAGTGGAGAAAATAACAACATGGCGGTGTCAGATGAATACTCTTCACAATGTATGTAAATTTTAAAATATGCATAAATTTCAGTCTGGGCAAGAACTTTACAGAATACAAGAATAGTACATAAATGGATTAACAGCACATGCATGTGTTTAAGGAAGGAAAACGGTACCAAAGTGCGGATAAGTAGACAGAACAACAGAGACATGATAACTTGTACAAGTAGCATCTGTGAATGCAACCACAAGGTGGATTAATCTAATATTTATTTATTTTATTTTTATTTATTTATTGCCATTTGTTAACCGGGTTAGTCCAACTGGGCTTTTGGCCCATTTTCAGTGGAGACCCGAGGAGAAAAGCTCCAGAAAATTGCATAATAGTACATTGATTGCATGCAGACGTATAGTGCTTTCATAGTTGAAGGATTTACAAAGCTGTTAATAATAACAAAGTTGAGTACAAACAATAAAGTTGAGTTCAGAAAAGAACAATTACAAAGCTGTTACTACATAAAATACATACATAAAGTTCTATCATCAAATTTTTTTTTTTTTTTTTTTTGGAGAATGGTGTGTAGAAAAGTGTGAGACGGGAGAGGGAGACTAGGTGGGTTCAAGACAGGAGCAAGTCTTGGAGTTAAGTAGAAAAGTTTTTAGTTAATTTTTAAACTAGGTGTAGTGGGTAATGAACCATAAGCTAAGGGGCAGTTTGTTCCAGGCATTGGTGACAGTATGTTTATAGAGCATTTTCCCAATAGAATTGTTTGGTTGATATATGTCTAGTAGGTGTTGGTTCGATGTACGGAGGGTCCGGGATGGAGTATAGGTGGAGACTAAGGGTAAGAGAGATGGACAGAAAGAGTGTTTGTAGAGAATAGAGTGTAGTATTTGAAATTGAGATAGAAGCAGTTGTTGGGGGAGGTCTCGTCATTGGAGAGAGTTTAATGCAGTACAATGTTGTGTGTTGTATGGTGAGTTGGTGATGAATCTTGCTATTTTGTGATAGGTTTGTTGGAGTTTATTCAGGGTGGTGACTTGTATGTTGGTGAGAATACGGGCAGCGTAAATGAGGGAGGGGAGGAGTAGTGCCTGTCCAAGTGTCAGTCTAGCCTTAGGGGTGAGAAATGTTTTGATTCAATAAAGTAGATCTAGTTTTTGATGTGTTTTCTTTATGCATCGGAGTAAGTGGAGATTGAATTGAAGTTTGTCATCTACTATGACCCCAAGTAGTTTTGTATGGGTATCAGGTTGAATAGTTGTGTTGTTCGAGGATTTGATGAAAAATGATGATTTATGATGAGCAAGAGACTGGGGAAGGAAGAGCAGGAGCTTAGTCTTTTTGGGGTTTAGAAACAATTGGTTGTCATATAGCCATTGCTCACTGGAAAGGAAGGCTTGTTGGGTTGAGGTATGGAGCTTGGAGATGTTGTTGATAGATATAAGTGGGGAGTCATCAGCATATTGTATGAGGGAAGACTCTTTACAGGAGGTAGACAGGTCATTGGTGAATATATTAAACAGAAGGGGACCTAAGCTGGAGCCTTGGGGTATACCAGTGGGGGTACGAAGGAAGGGGGAGATGGATGAGAGCCATCTGATGGATTGTTGCCTTCCGGTTAGGTAGCTGGTGAGCCATGCTAGGCAGGATAGGTGTAGGTTTCAGAGTTTGGATAGTAGTAAAGGATGAGAAACAGTATTGAAAGCCTTTGAGAGGTCAAGGAAGAGACAAGAGACAAGCTTTTTGTTATCTATTGCCTCTGCAATAGTGTGAGTGAAGGACAGGAGGGCAGTGGTAGTACTGTGGTTGGGACGAAATCCGTGTTGGGTGGGGTGAGTAGGTTGTGTTTGATGAGGTGGTTAAGAAGCTGTGTGTGAATACATTTTTCTAGTATCTTAGAGAGGGGGGGTAGAATGGCAATGGGTCAGTAGTTTGTGGGGTCAGTTGAGTTCCCTCCTTTATGTAATGGTATAGTGAAGGAGGATTTCCACAAAGTAGGAACAGTTGATTCAAGAATTGATCTGCTTATTAGTACAGAGACAGGGTAGGCAATAGAGTCAGCAGCAAGTTTAAGGAAGGTAGGTGGAAATTTGTCTGTGGAGGCAGAACAGTGTTTGAGCTTAAGAAGTAAAGATTTAATATAAGAGGTAGAAATGGGCTGAAAGGAGAACTGAGTTGAGGTTTGAGTGCTGGGTGCTGTAGGTTGTGAAGTTAAGTTTGTCTTAGTGGGTATGAGATTCTGGATGGTATCAATAAAATGTTTGTTTAGGAGGGTAGCAGTTTCATCAGGAGATGAGTCTGGGTAGGGGGAGGGGTTAGAAGGTTTGCCTGGGTAGGGGATTTTGTTCAGGGTAGACCAGTATTTATTAGGGTTAGATGAGTTGCTTAGCTGTGCAGAGGTGTAGTAGGATTTTTTATCTAATGTAGTATGTTTTTGTTAGGTTTCTTAGTTATCTATATTTGTGAAGGAGGGGGAGTTATTTTGTTTTAGTCCAGGCTTTCCAGGCACTGTCCCGTTGTTTCCTTAGTGACTTTGTTTCTTTAGATAGCCATGGAGTAAAATTAGATTTAATTCTGATTTTCCTAGAAGGAGCTAGGGAGTCTAGAGTATTCAGAAATATGTTGTTAAACATACTTACAGCATCGTTTAGTGGGATTTGTTTTAGGATGGACCAGTCTATACTAGAGAGAATAGAGTTGAAATGAGTGGAATTGAAATTGGATAGTTTCTGACAGTCTCTAGTTAGATGTGGTTTTGGCGCTGGAGAGTTGTATCTTAAGATAGAGGTAGGGAGATGGTCACTAAGGGAGTCAGGTAAGGTGGTGGGATTATGGTAGTGATGGGGAGAGTTGGTAAGAATCCAGTCAAATGTAGTACTTGATGATGACTTTTGTGGAAGCGAGTGGGGGATGAGATCATTTGGTGGAAGCCATATAGGTGGATATTGAGTTGAGGTGAGTCAGTAATGAGTTTTGACCAGTCAATATTGACATCACCTAGTATAAGGGTTTCATATGGTATGGTTTGGGAGAACCATGATAGAATGTTTTCAAGGATGGGTAGATTGTTACTTGGAGGAAGATAGATGGAAGTAACAGCAAATTTCTTTTGAAGGTTCAAATGGCAGTTTAGTATTACAACTTCTGCTGGGTAGAAGTTAGGTATGGGTGAGGGATAAGATGAGATATTTAGGCTGTTGGAGTATAATATAGCTACTCCACCTCACTTTTTAGTATGTCTGTCAGAGAAAAATATACTACAGCCAGAGATATGTGGCTTTAGCCAAGTTTCTGATAGGGAGAGAATGTGTGGGGTAGTATGAGCTATCCAAGTGCGGAGGTCCGTGACTTTGTTTGTTAGGCTCTGAATATTTAGTGAGAGAATAGTCAGGTTTTGTGATGGGGCTAGGTTCTGTACATGCTATTGTGGATGGGGAGGAATTTGTGTGGAGTTTGTGGAGGGATGGGTCTGGTAGGGGTCAGGTAGGTATGAGTGGGAGTTGGACCTGGGTTGGGATGGATGTCACCAGAGCAGAGTAGGTTTTTTTCTAAGAAAAGAAATTATGGCAATATGTAGTTGGAGTTTGTATAGCACTGACTTACTCTTATAGGTAGGTGTATGGACTTGGAGGATGGAGTGTTTAAATAGACATATGGTGGTAGAGGTGAATAGAGCTGGGGAGATAGTATAAGAATGAGTGATAGGAAGGATGTTTTGTGGATAATATGTGGAGGTAGGAGAGCTTAAGGGTGGGTATTGAAGGTGGAAGTGGTGAATGGTCATGGAGGATAGAATGAAGAGGAGTGTTGTGGGAATAAAAAGGTAATGCATATTGGAGAGAGTTTGATATAATGGATAAGTAGGGGGAGCCACTAAACGGTAGAAGGTAAGATAGTGAAGACTGACAGATTTTGTGGGTGGGAGTGGTTAAGTTGCAGGAAGTGGTGTTTGTGAGGCTGGTGGGACAGGAAGGGGAGGGAGAGGTTGGTATAAAGGAAATTGTAATGGGTGGGTGGGAATGGGGGTAGGGTAGGGGAGCAAAGTGAGCCCGAGCATAGAGAGGGTGAACGGAGCGGGACTGCACCCATCGGGTGAAGCCCAGAAAACAATCAGATAGAAGGTATGTGAGCAGGAGAAGGTGGAGGTTTCAGCTTGAGAATCAGAGTTAACTGACCTGAGGTGGTTTCAGTGGGAGTAAAGGTAGGGCATAGAAGTATAATAGGAGGAAGAGATAGCCAGGGAGGGTTTACAGGAGAGGTAAGGTATGCAGCTAGATAGGGGAGACAGATTATGAGGAGAGGTCTAGGAGACAAAGAGGTAAAACTCAGATATGAGGACAACAGCAGAAATGGGAAGTAGGGACCAAGGGAGAGCAGGACAAGTACAGAGATAACGGAAACAACAAGGAGCGGTTTACTGGTGAGGTAGAGAGTAGCTACCATGGGGTTATCCTAGAATGGTTATAGCAGTTTTACTTTATTTCAGATAAATTGGACATAGATAAGTGATTTCACACTGGAAGGAATATATTCTAGGAGAAACTTGACTGCAGGTATTTCAGCCAGAAAGGGCCAGAGCGAGATGAGGATGCTGAAGTAGCTGGATTATCCTAGAAAAGAAGACAAATAATAAGTTGTGAGAGATGTGGCAGAAGAGGCTTCATAAAACTGGATGAGTGTGAGTGGTAAGTAATTGGGGGTAGGTGAGAGTAATAGCCAATATGGAGAAAAGTACGGTATTGGAGGGGTGGTTGTTTGGGAGTTAGAGGAACTCTCAGTGAGGGGAGACTTTTCAGTGATATGAGGAATGGGGCAAGTGCAGGTTGGAGTCAGGTTTGAGAAAAGTGAGATTTATATGAGTGGGGGTAAGATGTAGCAAAATAGCAAGGAAATAGTGGCTGGAGATAGAGTAGTGGAATCAATACAATGCAATGCAGTAACCCAGTAACCAAAAGGTTATCTGGCTCACAATAGACAAGCATGAGACACAGCACATTAATATACTATGTAAAACAACAGAAATATTCTACGTAGTATAGCAGCAAAGCATCAATCCAAGCATAGCTACAAATTACATAACAACATCAGGCTATGTTATACAGGGCATATGTACAGGGTAAACATAGACAATTACAAGTACACAGCAGCCCAAAGGATAGTAACCAGCTAAGGTAATCATGTACTTTCTCTCTTCTTTTGTGGAGGAAAGAAGAGAGAGAAATTACAGACTACTCTTTAGAAACTACATACAGTACATCCTATTGCTGTCGCTAATTAGAGGAGGTATGTGCAGGCAGCATAAATCAAAAACCTTGAGATGCAATGTTAAGCATGGCCTATAATGAAATATATTGTAGTCACTAGCAATGGTAGTCTTTTAAAGACTGCTTACAGTCATAACCTAGCATTGCAGTGTTTTCCGACTGTATAAGGTCAAAATACGCCAGCAAAGTACATCCAGCCACCTAGTAGCTATGCGGTAGCTTGTGGGATGTGGGCTAGTAAAGAAATAAATAAATAAATGCTGGTTAGAAGGGAGATATAGCATAAGTAAGAGGCTAGTAATTGAAGTCGTTGGTAAATAGCTATGTAGGGAGATCAACGTGCAGCATCCTATGAGCTATATCTGCAGGTTGGTTAGTCTTATAATAAAGTTTACTACTCCCACTAGGCATCTCAACTTACCAACGGTGTGAGCGGCACAAATTATTTGCAAATAGTGGACACATTTCGCTAAAGGAGGGTAGGGGTAGCTGTAAATAGCGTTAGCATTAACAGCAAGATGCTTGTTACATGGGGAGTATGGATTTAAATTATAAAGTGAGTCGCTGATGGGAAGTTATGTAGGATCCTATGTGAGCAGTGTCCTAGAAACAGTACACCATTCGGGTAAGGCTAGTGCTTAAATGATGATTCCTGGTCTCACTGGGATACACAGTTATCAATGCAGAGCGACAAAAATAAATCCTTTGCTAAGAATATAGTGCACATTTACTAAATGAAACTAAAGGTAGTGCTATAGCAGTAGCATGTGCAGGACAACACTCAATTAAGTTAACGTTAGCCCTATAGCATTGGCATGTGCAGGACAACACAAACAATCAACAACAATAATATGTCATTTTACACTACTGGCAGATATCCACACCCATCACTGCAATCTACTAAAAGGACTCCATTGCCCCCCAGTCCACAGCAGAACAATTAGAAGTTATGTACTCACCATAACGTTCCATCTGAGTAGGTACTTTATTTGTCTGCAACCTGTGGGTCTCGGATCCGACCTCGGATCCGACCGGCAGCTTTCCAAGCTTCAAGATCCGAGCTCCTAGCTCCTCCCCCTCTACCCACAATTCCCTGTCACCACCACACTACCTCAGATCGGTTTTGCTGTATCACCTGAAAAAACCTGTAATAAAACAGGTTCAGATATTCTCAAGAATCATAAAGATCCTATAAACCCGATACAGGTTAGGGGGATGGCAGGGGGGGATGGTTGCAGACAAATGAAGTACCTACTCAGATGAAACGTTATGGTGAGTACATAACTTCTAAATCTGAAGTAGTTACTTCATTTGTTCTGCAACCTGTGGGACAGAGTCCCCAGCTACCTAAACAAAGACACCTGGGTGGTCTATGGGAGGATATTCTGAAGCACCACGGAGCCAAAGGACGCCCTGCTTCTAGATATCATGTCCAGATTATAATGAGAAATAAACGTATGAGCAGAAGACCAAGTGGCTGCTGAACATATGTCGTCCAATGGCATCCTGGACCAGAAGGCTGCAGAAGTTGCGATGGACCTTGTGGAATGTGCACGGATTTTGAATGGGGTTGTTTTGCCTGATGCCTTATAAGCCTGAGAAATACATTGACAAATCCAATTAGCCAGTGTCACTTTGGATATAGGTTTTCCCATGTATGAAGGAGCAAATGACACAAAGAGTTGATCAGCCTTACAAACATTTTTGGTCCTGTGCAGGTAAAAATGTAACTGTCTATGTACGTCTAGTGTATGCAACATGTATTCTCCCTTATTTTGAAAATTTTTGAAAAATACTGTCAGATTGATAGTCTGATTGATATTTGCCACAGATGCCACTTTTGGTAAGAAAGACGGGTTAGTCCTGAGAGACACTCTGTCATTGTGGAAAATAAGATAGGGAGGTTTCATGCACAAAGCTTGGAGCTCTAAAACCCTTTTAGCAGAAGTTATGGCTACCAAGAATGCTGTTTTCCAGGACAGAAATTTAAGGGGTACAGAAGCTGCAGGTTCAAACGGAGGTTTCTTTAAGGCTTGCAGAACAAAGGTTAAGTCCCAAGGGGAAGTCACGGATTTCACTGGTGGCTTGAGAAGGAAAATGCCATGCAAGAATGTCTTACACAATTTTGTAGATACTAGAGATCCTAATCCGTCTCCCACATGAAAATGGGATATTGCTGCCAACTGTACTTTGACCGTTGATGCACTGGCCCCTTGTTCAAAAATCATGGACAAAAATCCAATACTGTAGGAATCGGAACAGCAAATGGGTTGAGACCTTGGCTGTTAGCCCAGATAGAAAATCGTTTCCACTTACTATTATAGATTTTCCTGGTGGACGGTTTATGAGCTGCTACCAGAATAGTTTTCACTGGTGACGAGATACCGGGAGTCCTTGCCATTAGTGGAACTGGATCAACCAAGCCGCGAGCTTGAGGTTGACAAGGTTCGGTGTTGGGCACCCCTTTGGGTGTGATATCAGATCTGGAATGGGATCCAGGATTAAAGGGGAGGAGAGACTGTGAGACCGCAGGTATGGAAACCAGATTTGACGAGGCCAGAATGGGGCTATGAGGATAATTTTGCTCCCCAACCATGCGACTTTCTGAATGAACTTCGCAATGAGCGGAAGCGGGGGGTAAGCATAGAGGAGACCGGGAGGCCAAGCATGAATCAGAGCGTCTCTGGGGCTCTCCCCTTCTGGGGGAAGAATTGCAAAGTACTCGCTGCATTTTGTGTTTTGGGAAGTAGCAAAGAGATTGCAGTGAGGCCAACCTCACTTGCAGAAAATTTCCTTCGCAATTTTCGGATTGAGAGACCACTCATAAGGACTGAGAATTACTCGACTCAATTTGTCCGCCAGAATGTTGGATCGTCCCAGAATGTGCATTGCTATCAGAAAGCGGTTGGTGGATATCGCCCATTCCCAAACTCTCATGGCTTCTCTACAAATAGGGTAGGATCTGGTTCCCCCTTGTTTGTTTATATACCAGACCACTGACATATTGTCCGTCTGTATTGCAATCGTTCCTAGAGGTAGAAGGTCTTGGAGAGCCTGCAACGCTAGAAGCACCGCCCTCATCTCCAGAACATTTATGTGCAAAGCGGTCTCTGACGAGGTCCACGTATCTTGGACGTTTCTGCCCAAACAATGCCCCCCCACCCTAGGCGAGAAGCATCCGTGGTTAACGTGACCTGGGGGGGAATCACAAAGGGTCTCCCTTGCCTGAGTTCTGGGGAGTGAAGCCACCACAGGAGGGATTCCGTGCAAACTCTGCTCAGGGGGATGAGTGTTCAATGGGTGGAGTAAGAGTGACCATTGAACCTGGAGTGTCCACTGTAATATACGCATCCTTTGGCGAGCATGGAGACAGAGGCCGATAGCCGCTGCCATCGAACCTAGTGCCCTCAGGACTAACTCCGCCGGTGGGGCTTTGGTGCGAAGAAGAGCCAAAACTTGGAGTGAGAGGCTGGACAGCCTGTCCGAGGTCAAGAAGGCCCGAGAAGATCGGGAATCTAGCCTGGCTCCTATGAAATCTAATGCTTGCACAGGATGAAGAAAAGACTTCGGTATGTTGACTGAGATGCCCAAGCTGTTGGCAGGAGACAGCACATAGTCTCTCGCGATACAAAGTTGATGCCTGTTGGTTGCTGTGAGGAGCCAGTCGTCTAGGTACGGAAAGGCCCTTATGCCCTGAAGCCTCAGGTGGGCCGCAACCACTGCCATGACTTTGGTGAACACCCTGGGGGCTGAGGTGAGTCCGAATGGAAGGACCATGAACTGTTAATGACTGGTCCCTAGCCGGAAGCAGAGGAACCTCCTGGACCATCTGTCCATTAGAATGTGGTAGTACGTGTCCTTGAGGTCTATAGAGCACATCCAGTCATTCTCCTGCATTAAGGGGAGAATAGATTGTAAAGTGACCATCCAGAATTTTTCTTTGGGATCAAACATGTTCAGGGCGGACAAGTCTAGAATGGGCCTGAGGTCCCCCGTCTTTTTTGGCACTAAAAAAAACCTTAAGTAGTAGCCCAATCCGGATTGGTCTGGGGGGACCCGCTGGATGGCTCTTTTTTCTAACAAATTTGAAATCTCTACGGTCGCCGCCTCTCTTTGATTGGGTGGGACATCGGGGAGGTGACCACCTGAGGGATGACGAAACAGGAAGGGAATTTTGTAGCCTCTGGATATAATTCGGAGCACCCATCGATCATTCGTGATGGACTCCCACATTGACAGGTGCTTTGTTAAACGCCCCCCGACTGTCTCCAGAGCAGGACAGTCGGGTAAGCCCTCAGGGCTGTTGCGCGGGTCTCTCGGAAAAAGGTTCCCTAGACCCGAAGTTACGCGGTCCCCCTCTGCCTCTGGGCCGGCGTCCACCCTGCCCTCCTCTGCCTCTGGAGGGCGCAGAGTCCGAAGCTGGATAGGATTGCTGAGACTTGTGGAACCACAGCTTCTTTTGTCCCCTCTGATTCCTTGAGAAGGAACGTTGGGGGCTCGAGAAGCGGACTCCGATGGCAGACAGTGTCTTCCCGTCCTTCTTGCTTTGGACTAGTGTATCCCGTATGGTCTTGCCAAAAAGCGAAGAACCGTCAAAGGGTGCGTTCACGAAGGACACCTTGAAAGGTTCCGCGAAATTACAAAGATGGAGCCAGGCATGACGTCTCAAGACAACACCTGCTCCACTGGCCCTTGCGGCTCCCTCCATAGCATAAGACAGTAGCTGCATGGACGTATTTGAAATGGACTTGAGAGTGGCCATGCGTGTCGAGAACACGGTTTTGTCCTCGACCGACATGGACTCAGGAAGGGCTGCAGTGTATTCCTTGATCAAATCCCGTTGCAGCCTGATGATATGCGCCATATAATTCAGCGCCCTCACGGAGAAGGTTGCTGAAGCAAAGGTCCGCTTCCCTATACGGTCCTGCACCCGGGACTCCTTGTCTGGCGGGTGTACCGTGGCGCTCTCCTGGGAGAGTTCTCTTTTAGTGGCAGCAGCCACTAACATGGCATCAACTGGAGACCCTTTGGCCCAAACCTGCCTGTCTGAAGGGGGGCTAAGGATTTTATCCGGTCGACTTGGGATAGGCTCCACGGTGTCGGGTTCCTTCCAAGCCCTGGTAGTCAGGAGATCTACCAGGGGATCTGCCGGTGGGGACACCCAGGAGGTAGATGGGCCCGCTTCAAACGCCTCCAGAAATACGGACTCATCCGAGGAAGGTGTTTGGGCAGACCACCCCCCCAATACACAACATTTCCATGATGTCTCCAAAGGAGACATCCTCGGGGGGTGACATTGGGGAACCTTCCCTTTCCTCTAAGTCCGTATCTGTGGTGACAGACTCGGGGGAGTCCATGTGCCTCCTTTTACACGTCCATTTACAAGGCACCTCCTCTGTGGGACTATCAGAAGAGGGCTTGTCAACGGACTCTTGTTCCTCCGAGGGAACCAACTGGAGTGTCTGAGCAGGCTGTCCCGATGAAAGGATGATGGAAGTTAGGCCCGTATGCAGTGGGGGGGGGGCAGAGGGATCCAAAACCCGAGTCGGGGACCTGGAAGATCTCGATAGTACCCTTTCCACTACCTCGAACGCCGAGGGAGAACTACTCCCTTCCGGCCCCGAAAGTAGTCTCCTCGGCTCCGAGATAGGGATCGGGGTCGGAGTCGAAGCCATTGGATCCGAAAGGGAGGTGCTCTCCGACATAGGTGGTGCCAAAGAAGCACCCGCTCCCATGGATCCGACGCCCAGCCCAAGGCCCCGAGAGCTCGGATCCGAGATACTCGAGGGTATGGTTGGCGTCGAGAAAGCTTGGGCCACCGGCGCCAACAAAACCCCGGCTCCGAAAGGGCCTGGATCCGAAGACTCCAAAACCTGGATCTGGGTTGAAGAAGGAGAAATCAGGGCAAATATTGAAGCTGCACTCCCCCCCTGTGGAGGGGGGGGCAGGAGCACCCCCATCTGCATTTGGGTCTGCAAGAACCGACGCATCATCCTATCCATGTCGGCGTCGGAGAGAGACCTAGTAGATCTAGAGGAGGTCGTAGAGGCGGGTCTGGAGGGCCGCCTCGACGACCTCGAGGGTGATAGGAGCTCCTCCTTCGGCTCCGGTGAGAATGAAGGGGATCGGAGCCGAGAAGGAGAAGGTCCGGACACCCTCGGAGGTGATTTAACAGTTTTTGAAGGTGGAGCCAAGGGATGAGGCTCGGCTCGCCTCTTGTGTCTGTGCTTCTCCCTGTCTTTGGTCCTGTGCTCCCTAGAAGGAGAAGACTGAACTTCCTTCGTACTCAAGGCAGTAGTGGGAGGTTGAGTCCCAGCCTGAGTATAGGAAATCAGGGGTGTCGAAGTTACCTGAGTAGTCTGTACCTTGGAGGGAGAGGAGGAAGAGGCCTCCTCTGGGGGAAGCAATCCCGCCAGAATAAGCCTGTTCCTTCTGTCCCTCACAGCCCGAGGGTTGAAGGCTGCACAAACCTGGCAGTCTGAAGACAAATGAACAACTCCCAGGCATATAACGCACTGAGTGTGGCCATCAGCTGGGGAAAGCTTATGGCCACACCCAGTGCACTGTGAAAAAATAGCTTTATGGCCTTCGGCCATTTTGCTGACACACACACTCACACACCCAAACACCTAGGGGAAGGGTTTGAAAAAAGATAACGCAATCCCGAAAACAAAAAAGGGCAGATAAACACTCACAATACTCTCTTTTTTAAGTTTTAAAGTTTTTTTGAAAAAATTTGAAAGAAATTATTCACTTCCCTTGTCTAAGCTCAGGAGCTCTTCACAAGATGCTTGTCATTCAAGCCGTGGCAAAAACGATCTGAGGTAGTGTGGTGGTGACAGGGGATTGTGGGTAGAGGGGAGGAGCTAGGAGCTCAGATCTTGAAGCTTGGAAAGCTGCCGGTCTGATCCGAGGTCGGATCCAAGACCCACAGGTTGCAGAACAAATGAAGTAACTACTTCAGATCAGTGATGCTCAGCACATTTATATTTAAAACAGCTCACTCTATGTATACGATATTCATCCTACATCCTCGAGGAACATAAGATGATGGCATTACATTACTCAGACCACGTTTTGGCAGAGTGGGCTTTCTTCAGAATTATATCTGTAACTTTAATCATCTTCCAACAGAAATAAGATTTGAGAAAACTAGATGGTTTCAAGAAAAATGAATGAAAGAGCTTGTTCATGATGAGGTTACTTGTACATTGTTTTACAATTCTGGTTAATTTCGAGCTCCACTGATCCTCTACTAATCTCTATTCTTGTATGAATGGTCACATTCTGGGTATTGCTCAATTGTTTTCTCATTAATTAGTGTATAGTATATATTTTGTTTAAACTTTGACAATATACTATAAATAATGTACATATCCTCCATTTGCACATCGTTTGTGAATTTTTGTTTATGCCTCATCTTCATTCCTTCTAACGTATATTGCATTTTTGCTCATTACTGTTTGTTTTGGTCAACATGAGCCCAGGTTGTGATTAAAAATGTTTTTTCAGTTAGCCCACTTTCCTGGTTACACATTTAAATGAATAGATAGATAGATAGATAGATAGATAGATAGATAGATAGATAGATAGATAGATAGATATACCACAACAGCACATGATGCCAGCCAGCATTTATACTTTGCTGTTTGTGTAGAAGGGGGCAGGGGGACATGCCTGTATACATAAGGAGACAGAGTTTTTTGTATCATTTTATTACTTTTTTTACATGTGGGTGGACTGGAACAAATGGGATAATTTTCAGTTATGAGTTTGTTAAAATTTTCAGTTATGAGTTAGTTAAAAGGAATGTAAACACGTGAAGTACAAACATGTGCTAAAAGAGTATTGCAAACAAACTTCTGTTTGATTACATGTTGAAAACATAGGAATATTGCATTCAGAACAGCTACATAAGGTTGTTGTAAATCATAAAGCCAGTGGTAGACTTTTTAAAGTAAATTTAAGAAAGAACCAAATAAATTAAGACATAACCCCTTTACCATGTACAGTAGCAAACTGTATATGTTTTGATGCAAAAAGCATGCTATTTTTGAGTTTTATTTTGTTGACAAGGATGCATCCCTGTATCTTTTTTAGTGTTGCAACCTCCTTAGCATTGTGAAAGATAAGCTCACACTACTTCTCTACTGACATTAGTGCACACTATAGTGCACATCATACTTCATCTCTGCTCACATTACTTCACAACTGACATTACGTACATTAGTGCACACTATACTCCATCTCCGCCCACACTGCTTCACTACTGACATTAGTGCATGCCATAATCCATCTCTGCCCATACAGCTTCTCAATTGACATTAGTGTACACCCTGATCAGTCTCCTCCCACACTGCTTCACTACTGACATTAGTGCATACCATACTATGTATTTGCTCACACTGCTTCACTACTAACATTAGTGCATACCATATATATATATATATATATATATATATATATATATATATATATATATATAGATATGGATCTAGGACTATTGAACAAAAGTTCAATAGTCCGAATCCACAATCACTGAACACACTTTAACGAAAGTGCTTTCACCGAAAAAAAAAGTGCGTTAAAAAAATAAAAACAATAAATCTACTTTTATGCAGCCCCTATGTGGGGGGCTGTGCCCCCCACACCCCCTACTTTAATATTCTCACTCTGAGATCGCACTACAGTGAGGAAAAGGGAATATTCCCTTATCCACACCGTAGTATGACCTCCGTAACATGCTTCCTTACGCAAAAGCGCTTCTTCGGTGAAAAGCACTTTCGTGTAAGTATGCTCGGCTGATAGTGATTTGGTGATGTTGCCGTTCAGGGGATCAGGACAGATTTTATATATATATATATATATATATATATATATATATATATATATATATATATATATATATATATATATATATATATATATATATATATATATACATACAGATATATTGTGGTAATGTGGCAAAGCAGATGAGAGAGAGAAAACATACAAGTCATTCTACTAATATCTAGAACACAACTGATAATGTAACACGTTAAATATTAAAGCTTCTTGAAACATCTGTGATAAATAATTTGTTAGGCTTTTTGGAACAATTGTAAATAATAGCCTCACATAGCTGAGGACACCTCTTTATAATTTATATTACAAAGTATGCTCTCACTGATAGAAAAAGGCAGTTTTTTTTTTATTTTGCTTTACTGGTAAGTGTGGCTCCCTAATCTTTTCTTGAAGTTACAATGTTGTGCAGTCCAATCCTTAAAGCTGAAATTGCAGTTCCTTGTCTTACTTTCTAACATTTCCATAGGCTACTATATTCCCACACTAACTGTATTAATAGGAGACATGTACTTCTTGGAAATATATGTTGTCAGCAAGGGTATTGCAGGTCAGACACCTTTCTAAGAAAATTTATGTGCGTGATGATGAAGTATTACAACTGCACTGTACTGGAACAATTATTCTTTTTGCTTACGAAGAATACGGGAATGTTTGCTGCTGCATGTAAGTATTCATATGAAACATTTAGCAATATTATTTTGTGAGTGTGGCATATTAAAACTGAACATGGAAGTGAAAATAAAATATCAGAAATGCATTAAATTTCTGTTCTTATCAAAATAAATTTCAGTTTCATCTAGATTATAAATGAAAGTGAAAATCTATGCAATAAGGTACATGAAAAAAGCCAAATACACTTTAAAGAGCATTTGAAGGGAACTGAAGCTGAGAAGTGCTTCCTTACAATATACAGTATCTCATGTAGAAAGCTGGTATTTTGTGCTTTACTTTGTTGCCAGTGATGACCTCCAGTATTCTTATAGCTACGGTCTAGCCCACACAACATCACTGCATCACCAAAAGGGGGAAGATGAAGGGTAGCAAAAGGAAACAGAATGTACCTGTAGTACCAAGATACCTCAGCTTTTACAGAAATATAAAGGCTGCTCCATTTTGGTGCTAACCACAGCCATAAACACCCATAAAAGATCTGTGTTTTCTGTAGGGAAACATCACAAGCAAACTGCCTTAATTTGATATTGGCTGCATGAGGTGTTTTATTGCTAGCACCACAACAGAGACAAGCATCTTCACAGCTGAAGACATAACCTGATATTATTTTTTCATAACTTCAAATACTTTGCTACTATATGTTTAGTCCTGCCCAATATGCCATGCAATGCCATTCTGTGGGTATGGACATAATGGCAGCACTGACCGATGAGATAAAACCAAACAACATGCCTTACAGGATACATCATGGCTTCTTTCTGTATAATGAAAGTTAGTACTGTCAAGATGCACGGAATAATGTCACATGCTTATGAACTAGTATGATTTTAATTTCTGCTCACGTCATCATTCTTTAGATCAGGCATCAGCAGGTGCTAACTTATTTGCAGGTATGT
Source organism: Protopterus annectens (assembly GCF_019279795.1). Lineage (NCBI taxonomy): Eukaryota > Metazoa > Chordata > Ceratodontiformes > Protopteridae > Protopterus > Protopterus annectens. The sequence goes on from NC_056743.1 coordinate 688,306,863, forward strand.
CAACGTGCAGAGGTATAGATAAGGAAAAACACTTTTACACAGGTATTACAGCCATGGTGAGCCACATAAGGAAATAAAGCCTTTCTTGTTAATACAGAACCTAGATTCCTATCCATGATGTTGATGATCCAGGTTCAAAGCTGAACACAGCACAGTGGGGCTTTGGCCAGGAAGAGGAACTGATCATGATGTGAAATGCTTTCCTTCTATGGGTTATGATGTGTATCCAGTTTGCATTTAGCTGTTTGTAGAAAGTGAGGAAATTCAACTGTTTTCTTGCATATCCTTGGAAGACAAGCTGTATTCTGGATGATGCATGATTCTGGAAGCATGATTTTAGACTTCTTATTCTCTCTTGTCTCTATGCCTGTGCCTGTGTCTTGTCACTCATGCCTGATGTGGTGATATACTGCCATTACCCCACATACATATGTACCAAATTTAGTTATTTGTTCTCTGAAATATGCAAGCACAACTATTTATAATTATAAGACAACACACTGCACTATCCTGAACTCCACATGGTGATTCTTCTTCCTTGCCATATGTTGCCATAATCAGGTGTGTGTATGTCTGTGTGTGTGTGTGTGTGTGTGTGTGTGTGTGTGTATGTGTTGAGTAGGTTGTTACTATAAGATTACAAGCTGCACAGTTCAGAACCCAGTATGGTAACACATGTCTCCCTGACATATGCCACCAAACAAGTCATCATATACTGCCTGCATAATTCTGGACTACTCATGACAGTTTATTCTTTCTTGTCCCACTTGCCCATTCTTGTTCTGTTTTTTTGATATGGTGATGCACTCCCCCTTACCTCACATAGTGATATATGCCTTCATGCCCTCTGCATGGTGACTGATGCTCCCTGGAACCCACATAGTGAGGCATACTTTTCCATATTGTGACTCAAGGCTGCTTACCATCCCATGCTAACTTATGTTCCATTGTCCTGATGTAATGATGTAAACTACTAGCTCCATATCATGGCTCATGTTCCTTGACTCCCACATAATAGCTTATGTCCACTTGCCTTCTACATGATGATTCATGCCCCTTTCCATAGTGCATAATGGCCCATGACCCCTGGACCTCCATGTTGAGGCTTCAGCCATCTGTCCACATAGCACTCGATATGAGTCGGTCAGTAAACTGGTTTTCTAACTCATGTAAAAGCTGAATATTTTCTAAGAAACAAAACTAATTTATTTTCATTTATATTTATCAGATGGTTAGATATATGACCCACACAGACCTTTGTCATTGTCAGCCCAGGAACGCTTCTTCTTCTTTTGGCTTTTCCCGGTTAGGGGTCACCACAGAGGACCACCTGTCCGCTTTGGCAGTGGAGTTTTTTACAGTGTCGAGTTGCCAGCCCGGCACCCAACCTTCCACAGAAGGCACACACATGCACACACTCACACCTAGGGCCAATTTAGAGTGTCCGATCCACCTACAGCATGTCTTTGGGATGTGGGAAGAAACCGGAGCACCTGGAGGAAACCCACGCGACCACAGGGAGGACATGCAGATTCCACACAGAAGGCACCCCAGCCAAGGATCGAACCAGAGAACCTCTTGCTGTGAGGCAGCAACGCTAACTGCTATCTGGTTAATTCTTATTCAGAGTCAAGCCATGGTAGACAAGTGAAACATACTACTCACCACAAGTTGAAGCCAAAATAGTTCTGCCATAAAAGTGATTACTTGGTAGCTAAGGTATTAATAGAGCTTACCTCCAGTTTGTCAGGCTCAGGATGTTTGTTTGCCTGAAACTGAGTTGCCAAGAGATCTCTGTGGTATATGGAAGAGTGATTAATGAAGGAACTCTCACTCGGGTTTGGCAACAACAAGCACACATTTAATATATAACGGCAAATAATTACTTAATAGATTCCATTGCTCAGAAATTTTCATCACAAATATATTACAAGTAAATCTATAGTTTTTTCTTTTGATGCAACACCTAATTAGCAATGTCTGTTAGAAAACATTGTAATGCATTTTTTAGTCAAGAAAAGTGTGTTCCACTGGTCCTCAAATGCATGCTTCTTAATTAGATTATTTTCTAAAAACAGTGTATATCTGATTTTTGTGAGAAGTGGTTCACATAATGTTCTAGATATTTCCATTGTTATGATAAGATCAGGCTGAGATGAATTTCGGATGATAAGCAACTCAGATGTGAGAAAGTCTACAGAATTTGGAATCCTGTGTCTTAAAAAATGAAGCACAAGAACAAAAAAGTCTGCCTTGACATTACTGCTGAAAAATGTTTATTTACAAAAGTAAGTAACCTTTCCCTCCTATTTTGTCTTTATCCTCATTTTAATTAATCCGATAAGCTTCTAGGCAGAGTTATAATGAACTATTTACAATGGTCACCGTAACAATGCAATTATTTTGTTATAAAGACCTAGTGTGAACATTTTATAGTATACTGTTATTGTTTTGTGGGCCAGTTGTACAGTTTATAGTGACTTGTATAAATCAGGGCTCACTGTCACAGATATGGGAGTCATAACAAATGGGGGCTCTTTCTCATATTTGCTGAGTCAATTTTCATGGCTATGCTGCTAGAACATTTCACTATTTCTTGCTATGCTCTTAGGACAATATTCAGTTTTGTACATTCCCAAGATATAGCATGCCAGTTTATAAGGGGTGTATTTTACTGTTTCCTATGGCCTGTGGATAATTGCAAAACTACCTTCCATTTATGGATAAATGAAATGACTGGTGACAAGTCAGTCAGCATATGCATGGCCAAGATGAATTCAGTATAATCACTTAGCCTATGATCTGCCATCTGAATAATTAATGCAGTGCTTTACCCTTTAGTGAAAGGCATCAGTGCTATATGAGATGCTATCTCCTGCTTGTATCTTAGCCTTCCTATACTAATTTTGCTTTGTGCAGAGCTTCTTCTGAATGATTTGCAAGTATTTTTTTTGCAAGCTAAACTTTTATGTGGTTTTGAACACTCAGTATTTCTTTTCTCTTTTTCTGTTTTCTTGCCTACATGAGATTACTGGGTCAAAATTAGAAACAGGGATAACGTTTGTACCATGGCACCATGCTGCATTTAGGAATACCACCAAATTATATAGACACATTCTTGCTTCACATGTGAAAAATAGGCAGCAGAGCCCTTCTGTAGATTCAGAAATGGCACTGGGCAATTTGTTTGGGGTATGTATGAATGTTAGCGGATCACTACATCACTGGGCCCAGACGACCTTATAACTAATTGTGTCTGTGCTCACTGAGTGAGTGCATTTATACTATTGTTCAGGTCTAATTATGGCAACAGATAAAGTGATATATAATGGCTGACTATATATTCAATAATATCCTCCAGGTGATGTACCCCCAACAAGGTCTTTTCATCCTTCTTTAAGACCAGTAGTCTGGTCATGCAGGCTTACTCTTAAATCTTGCTTTCCAGGAACACTGAAGACTGTTTTATTTCTGTGCAAGCAAACTGCAATTTGAATGAAACCTACTTTTTTCACAATGCATGCTATTTATTCTTATTTTATAGTGAGAGCCTTCTGTAACCTAAAAGCTGAAGTTTTGTTGTACTCTCTGTATTTATCTTTTTAAAGCTATCTATTAATATTTCTGTAAATCATCCATCACAAATATGAATTATCAAATGACTTTTTTGTTAGCTGTGTCTGAGGTGTTCTCATTTACTGAACAGGAGTGTCACAAGTTAACAAAAAAAGGCACTGTCATCTACAAATATGCATCTTCTTAACCACAAAAGGAGTGATGGAAACCATCTTCAGTTTCATGTTTACACACATTAGGTGGTTGTTTGAAATCCCGGAATTGAAGTTTCCACATAGTAGGTCACTGCCCTTGAAGTACAGGGCATTCATTACTCAGAAATATGTCAACTCATTCTCAATTTCTTTTTTTAACCTTACAAAGGGAATTACATATAGGCTCATCGCTTCAAAGAAACAACTCTTATAAAGGCTCATCACTTCAAAGAAATAACTCTTATAAGGTTTGAAAGAATGAGCTGTTTTCTAGTTTAGATTTTGTAAAATTAACTGATCACTACAAAGATGCATAGAATGTAATGGAAGACAAGTGTTGACTAGGCTCATGTAGTCTGACCATTACAGAAAAAATATGTCATCATGTATTAACTTGTATTTTATTTTGTTTTTCATCTAAGACTGCCTCACTGCTTTTCATTCTGCTACACTTTCTAAATCCATTATAGTATAGGGAAGATAGCATCATGCTTTTACAGACATCTCTTATTTTCAAACTGAAAAGTTTTTATTATGTCCTCCAAATATTATGCATTTCTGTTTTTTATTCCTGTACTGTTACCATGTATCTGGCTGATTATAGTTGTAGTTGAACAGTATATCTGTGAAGTAAAATATATCTATAGGATGTTAATAGATGATTATTGGTATTAAAACCAATGGGACAAAATGGCCGAAACTGGCATTGTGATAATGCATACATAGTTAGAGCTAGTCTTTTTCAAGCTGGGGTGAGAAGGTGCAGTGAAGAGTATGAATCGTTGTAGCAATTTTGTTATACAAATATGTACAGACATTCCTCAGGATTAATATCTTCTTGATTTGGAACAAGAAGGAAAGAAAAAGATAAAAGTCCTTAGTGTAAAGTCCTCATTGGTCAGGTCTGACCACAAAGCAGGCTCCTTTGAAATAAATATTAAGTTCAAGACTACAACAAGCCCCAGAACATTTAAAAAAATATTCCAAAGCTAACTACCTCCTACCAAATGACATTGTAGCAAAATTCCAGGCCCCTCAAACCCTGAGAACACAGCTGCCTTTGTAGAATTGTTCACAGAAACCTTGTAAAATCATGCAAATAGCTGCAAACACACAGCTGTTGTTGATGTTCCTTCGGCTTTTCCCGGTTAAGGGTTGCCACAGCGGAACTCCAGTCTGCTAATGATTGGCAATAGATTTTCACGGTGCCAAGATGCCAGCTCGACACCCAACCTTTAACTAAGGCACGCCCATTCACGCATGTCTTTCGAATGCCATTCAACCACAGGGAGGATATGCAGACTCCACACAGAAGGTGCTCCAGCCGAGAATCGAACGGGAGAACCTCTTGCTGTGAGGCGACAATACTACCGCTGCACCACCACGGCTGTCTTGCGAACACACAGCTGTAACTACCTGAAATAAACATAGGACAACCTCCTAAAACAAGTCACCCTGGTGTAATCCCACTATAAACACATTTTATAACAAGAGAGAAAGAAAATCCTGTCCAAAACAAGAAGGGCATTGTCTAGCAAGGTAAAACCTCCCTCATCAATCTGAACAAGCAATTCAGGGGACTAATCAAGTCCACCAAAGTCAAATAGAAAGAAGAAAATGAAACTTATGTATGAGTGGCATTTGCTTGTTCATTTACATCTGAAAACTAAACCTGAAACCCTTGTTTTAAACTTATTATTTTTAATGGCTCCATAGTTAGAATTAATGACCCAACCTAATTAATTTGCCCCTCCTAGCCTTTGTGATGTAACAGATGAGACTAATATAGGAAAGAAAATGTGAGATTTCAGAAAAATTCAAAAAGAAACAAGTTTAAACACAAAGCAAATGGAATAATTATTAACTTATGCTCTTCCTGTATGCAACACTTTTAATGTTGGATTTTAGGGAAGGAAAATAACTTTTGGGAGAGTAAAGCATGACATTTGTTTGATTGAAGTTCACTTTAAAAAAAGCAGCACTTTTTGGACTTTCTTGATTACCTAAGACACTTAAACATTGAACTAGATTCAGAAAGGTTACTGAAAGGTGAATGCCTGGTGTACACCTCTTGGTAACCATTTCTCATTCAGACACATCCCATCTGCAGTGCTATAGCGTGAATATGTGCAACACTGCAGTGGCCTGTCTTTGCATTCTAACACAAATACGAATGAGGCATTCTGCAGGAGTGGCCTTACTGTGTAGGTCTAAAATATCCCTTCATATCAGGTAAATACCATTCCACCTTGTTCTGTTGCAAAGATTCATATCTATAAATTTTGGCAATGGCTTTGCCATTCTTTTAGACATTTTATACACAAACACTTTATAATCATGGTTTAGAATGGAAATGGGCCTATATGAAGCTAGATCCGATGGGCCTATATGAAGCTAGATCTGGTGGGCCTATGCATCGTACTAATCCTCATGTCCTGTTGTATGAAATATTGTAATTGTTTACAATAAAATAAAAATTTGTATTCTAGAATAATATAATTATGTTATGACATTGTGGCAGAGCTTTTTACCCAAAACTAATGCGGTTACAATTATCTTTCTCACATTCCATTATGTGTGTATATCACATTTTTGGTTTCCTAAATTTGACTTTCATATAAACTTTCTCTAAACTCAAGTTTAAATAGGTATGAAATCTTGTTTTTGTACTACTATAAAGAAGATAACTGTATTAAAAAACAATATGTAATAGTAGCACTCCAGAGCTTAAAAGCATTCCTTCTGGGGGATTTATGCTGCACTCTCTTAATTAGTTAAAGGTTTATATCTGTCCATTTGTACTTTATTTATTTAAAGTCTAATTGGATCATATCCACAGCTCTTCTATGGGTATTGCATGCATTATGCTACTTTAACTCATAAGACAGAGCCGTACAATGAAGATGAAGAATAAGTGGGGCAAAACTATTAAAAGACAAAAAAGCTGTTTCTCTTAACCCTGTTTAATGTAGCAGTTGCAGCCTTATAACTATTTTCTGTATTTTAACACCAAAATTATGATGCAGCAAATTTTCAAATGTCTCCACCATATTTTTTCAGACCCAGAGTAGCACTTATCTTCAGCTGAAGCAATGTTAATTTCCATTCTAAAACACATTTTAAGCTAGATAAGAGCATGAATTGTGGATTTTAGAATAAAATATGACAAATTTGGGGCAACGGGAACATTACCAAAGTTAACCACATATTGTCCATTTTGCAAACCTGTCCTGGTAAGTGCCACTGTTCTTCATTTCAGACTTAAACTTAAAACATAAACATTCTATCAAAGCTCCTTCTGAGCATGGCAGTTGACAGTTAGAGTCATGCCAGAATACATTTTTACTTTGGAAAAAAAATATAGCACAACTACTGTGCCCCAGCCATTACATAAACTAAGCTTTGAATTGTTTAATGCATATTGATACCTGTGCACTTTCAACTTATCCCATATCCCAGTTGTGTGGGGGATATAAATAATTTATTATCCCCAGCAGTATTTTAAACAGCATAAAAATTAAGACAGAGCAAACCATTTCATATCAACAGATACCAGCTTTCTTAATTCCTGAAAAATGATAAAAACAGAAAAACTACTTACATTTAATTATGTGAGTCAATGAATAAAAGCTGTATTTATCATAATACTTAAAGCAGCTTTCAGTTTGTTGGCTGGTGTTGATTGTTACTACTGTTTTTACAGTACAGATGTTTAATGGGGTTGCTGTCACATCCTTCTATGAATAATGTCTGCTTTGCCACCTCAGCATAGTTATTTGAGCACTTCAGAAACATAGCAAAGGGCAAGACCTTTCAAACACTGCAGTCATAAATATTTGCACAACACTAAAGAAAATGAATATAGCAAAGCTTTTGCCAAAAGAAAAAAAAATACTATTGAAAAACAAATTAGACAATGAGCAACAAGCAATAAAATGTTAATGTTGCAGTTAGCCAACATATTTTTATTTTTGGCTTAAACATGTATACATGCGATCATTGCCACTGTCAGCTGATTAATTCCTTCCTGGGATGCTCATTCTAAACTGATGTTGTTTTTAATTCTTTAGCATGCATTATCTGGGTTATCCTGCCAGGAAAGAACATATCAAACTGGCCTCAAATATGCAAATGGAATGTCTGGACAGGATGTGAAAACAAACAGAACCAGTCTGGATGAAATGAATAACTCGGCTGCCAGGAAACCTTCTGAACTTTCACTTAGAAGCATTATTTTTATTGAATTATAGTATGCTTATGTCACAGTTGAGATACATAATACAAAATCTGTACTGAAGTAAAATATTGAATGACCTATACCATGCTTCTCCTGCGGTGATCAAGCAAATGTGTCTGCCGATTTTGAAAGCTGGGGCAAAGTCTAAAAACTGTTACATGTAGTAATATGCAAGAGTAGTAAAATGGAAAAAAGATTTTGATACATATACATTCAGGGTCAACAGTTTCAGTCAGGACAGTAGTAGGATGCAATATGATGGCCTGGATTCAGGACTAGACTTCTGTTACTTCATAGCCTGTTAACTGTTAAAGATGGAAGGAAGGGATGGCTGTTTAAGTGTTTTCAGGGACATGTATGTGTTGCTGATATTGCAAGGCAAATAGGAATATTGCTGTACATTCAGCACTTCTCCCCAAATGCAGATCACATTTAACAGCTTATCCTAAGAGTATTGATGGGCTACTGTCCCTGTAATGTACATTTTACCTTCTGCACCATCTTCAGTGGCGGATCCAGGAATTTACAAAAGGGGGGGTGCAGTCTTGTTAGCTGAGTACCAGCCTGGGGGTGGGAAATTGGGACACTGGTCTTGGTGGTTGGGGAAAGATCACCTTAAGAAGCTCTGACATTGTGTGTGTAAGACCACAATATGCACTCAGTTACACATGATGTTGCTGTGGATTTGGTTCATAGGTGTTTCCTAGGCTAATGACCACAAGGGCATGTTAAAGCCTAGCCATGCATCCCAAATCTCTAACAAGTTCAAACACCCTTGATAAGTGTAGGCATGACCCTGGGAGATGAACCATTTACAGGTTACCTGTGTCCATTTAAGACACAGGTGCCAAATCAGGGATGCATTTCCGGTTTCCCATCCAACTGTCCAAGGCACACTTGAATTGGGTTAGGGAGGAACTCTGTTTCACATGAATGGGGAGCCTGTTTCATAGATTGGGTAGTCTCTGGGATACATATCTATCTCTCCAGCAGGTCCAATTTATATCACAGGCAAGGTTTAAGTCTTTAGAATGGGTAATTCTGGTGCTGTTTGTTTTGTGGATATGCAGGAGGTCCATCAGAGTGGGGTCTTACAATGCCCTGTATGCTAGGCATAGATCTCCCCTCAAAAGCCTGTAGGAACAGAATACAGGGATGGGGCCTTCAGGTGGTCTGCAAAATATATTTTAATTACACCCTGTATTCTTTTAGTGAGGAACCTCTGTGGACGTTCTAATTGTTGGATATGCCTGGTTAGGTACATACCAAAGGAGTCATTGTACTCAATGATAGGTCTGATGAAAGCCGAATACAGTGGGACAATGACTTCCCTGGACTTAGTTGCCATACCTTTGTTTGTAAGTTGCGCAACATAGAATGATTTCCTCACCACTGTAAACACGTGATGATCAAAGGCTAGATTACTATGTGTGTGTGTCTCTAAGTCCCTAACTACTGGGTCAACGCGAAGGGGTGTTTTTTCAATATTATAGTTACTAGGGATGGATGATTTCCCAAAGGATTCTATTATGCATTTCTTGGCTTTTAGTTTTAGTCCATGGCTTTGACACCAGTTGTTTGTTTGTGTGAGCCCCTCCTGGAGAACATTTGTGTCAGTGTGAGATTCAATGACGGCTCTTAATTTGCAGTCATCTGGAAATTTAGTCAGCCAGAGACCATTGACATTGGCCTTGACTTCTGAGAAGTAAATGCCAAAAAGGAGCAGTCCAAGGACTGATCCCTGAGGGACTCCACTTGTGACTGGCCTCTTTGTAGAGGTGGATTCCCCAGTTCTAACTTCCTGGGTCCTGTCTGTGAGCCAGTTGAATATCCACCAGATGACATGTGGGATTGGACCTAACCTCTTGAGTTTGTCAACAATGCACGAGAGGGTATTTTCTCAAATGCCTTGACCAGGTCAAGGTAGGCAGTGGGAATGACTTTGCCCTCATCCATTGCTTTGGTGACCTTCTCAAAGAAGTCCACTAGGTTAAGTAGGCATGATCTGCCCTTGACAGAACCAAACTGGGTTGGGTGTAGTATCTGGAGGTTTACTATATCTCTATTGATCATCCCCATGATAATTCTTTACATGGCTTTACATATAAGACTAGTGAGACTTGTGGGTCTGTAGTTTCCCAGGTCTGTAGATGGGCCACCTCTGTGCAGAGGGATGACTGTTGCCTTTCTGAAGCACTAAGCCTGTTTGGAGGCTACAGTTAAACAGTAATTCCAGAGGCCCTGATAGGTTATGTTTCATGCTATTTAGAAGGAATCCTGGAATATTGTCTGGGCCCATTGATGCAGTGTTCTTGGTCTTAGACAGAGCATTAAGGACCTGTTCCCTAGTGAGAGTAGGGGGAGTTATATTTAATAATATTTCCTGAGGAAGGTTGAAGGGGAGAGAGAGGTGAAGTTGGAGATGAATTTATCAGCCAGAAGGTTTGCTATATCTTCTGGCTCAGTATAGGTGGCTACATTTACAACGAGCTCTGCACACAATTGTGTATTGCCTTTGAGGTTGTGGACATAGCTAAAGAATATTTTGTGGTTATACTTGGCCTGGGAGGACAAACTTACCTCAACTTGTTATTTGTCCTCTGAGTTGTTTGTTTAGTTTGACAAGAGTGCTTTTATCCTACTGGGTGCTGCACCTCCTAATCTTTGCCATGATTTTCTTCCTCCTATACAGCCTATTGATTTTGTGATTCCACCAGGGTGGCTTGTGTTTTGAGTTAGTTCTGTACTTCTTCCTGGTAGGTACAGCTGCCTCTGTGCAGCTATTAACCTGCTTGTACAGGGTTTCTGTGAACAGTTCTGCATAGGCAGAAGTGTTCTCAGGGTTTACGGGGGCTTGAAATATTGCCAGGTTCTCACTTAATAACAGATAGTTAGCCTTAGAATAGCTCCTGAATATTCCTGGTTGAGCTGGGGGTCAAGGTTTATTGTTACTTCAAAGGAGAGTATTTTGTAGTCTAACCTTACCAGGAAAGGCATTACAGTAGGGGGTGTACAGCAGTTTCCCATATTAGCGAGGACCAGATCCAGTATGGTTGCACCCCTGGTTGGTGTATTGACTATCTGGTTCAGGGAGTTTGTGTTTACAAAATCCAGGAATCTCTGTGCATGTACGTTTGGTGTCATGTAGGATTCCCAGTTAATAGTGGGGCAATTACAGTCACCCATGAAAATGGTATTCGGTTGGATGGTTAGTGTTTCTAATAAGTTTAAATACATGGTATGGGTTTCCTGGGTCATGGAAGGGGACCTATAGCTTGCAAGGAAGTGGTACTGGATTTTACCTATGGTGATGTGAACATGGGGCATCTCACATGCATTGTCCTGTTTGACCAGCCTTGAAGTATATTTATTTTGGATGTAGATAGAGACACCTCATTCTTTAGTCTCTGCCTGTGAAGTAGCTGACCTAAATATGTGGAAGACATTATAACCTTGCACTGTTGGTGTGCTCTCCATGGCTTTAAACCATGTCTCAGTAGATTTTGTTCCAGTCAGCTCCCCTGGACCCTCCCACCATTGGCTGTAACTGCCTTTAAATAACTGACCTGCTGAATGTAATGCATTACAACAAGAACACTCATCCATCTACTTGCTTAACTGAATAAACTACTTGAAAGTCCAAGAAGGTGTCTCTATTCCTCCCACAGGGAAGCATCAGATAAGGAGTCCCCCAGATCTGCTAGCTAAAGTGATTTTTATCTGGACTAATCCTTTGATCTCTGTTTCTTGTTAGTCCTCTCTCCCCCCGGTCACAGGTGGGATACCAGACCTGACCTGAGCTTTCTGGATTACCTCTAGTCTCAAGATGTCATTTAGTCACATTAATATATTTGCCTGACATGCTGCTAATGTTTCCATGTCTCCAAGCTGTGGTGGGTCAGATGTTAGTCTCAAACACATAATTAATGTACTTCTCTGCACACTTTTCTTAAAATAGCATATCCTCTTATGTATCCTTATTTTCATTCATTCATTTCACATTAACTAGAAAGTCCCTCTGAGCTAGAGGCCCTTAAGCAAATGACTTTTGTAGTATAAGATTACACAGCAGAAGGCACACAGTTTCAGACCAAGTGATTATGTATATGGCAGTTACTAAAGAAAGCTGCATTGCTACATGGGTATGCATGAATACAATAATTATCACTGAAGGACTAGTACAGAATTTGGAAGTTGGATTCCTTACACACATTGCAATTTTACTTTACTTGCTTTCTTATTTACTTCTACAATGATTACAGATATTGAAATAAAATAGCACAAACAGTAATAGCCATTTGCAAACCAAACATCACAGTCTGACAGTGAAAACAGACAGCATGAGCAGAAAACCTATCTGCCCTTGAAACCCACATTCATTGCAATGGCATAAAACCACATTCAAAGAAAATGCAGTGGAGGATTTAGTTTACCTTTGGGCCGTTTTCAAACCAAAGGCTCCTTACACACATTTTTACAGCCATACATACATGTTTGTGTTCTTTGATTCACCATCCTGATTGTATTAAATTATATTCCTTGCATAATACAGCACACTTGTTAGAATGTGGTTTAAATCTGAAGTTTTGAACATTCTAGTAAGCAATGAAACAAAACATATGAACCAATAATGACAAAACTACCCATTTCAGAAATTTTCAACAATAAAAGGCCACTCAGACATCTGTCATCACAATCCACCAATATCAGTCGATAAGTACAATCTCTGCAGAAGTAAAATAAGAGGTTGCTACTGGCAAACAACTTTACACGTCAGTGTTTCATCTACAAATACAGTGCCTGTTGCCCTTGAAGAATTAATTGCCTATGTAACATTAAGAAAAAAAATTGGTAAGCTGGTAATATAATAATATAGGGCTGACAAACGACAAGTATGCATCTCATACAAAGGAGGACACACTCAGGAGTGCAGAACCCCTATCCCCCCTGAAAATACACCAAATAATCAGCACTCCATCCACATGGCGTGGGAGTAGAATCCACAACCTTCTGTACCAAAGGCAATTGCACTACTAACACTGCTTTCAAATTCTACAGCACAGTGACTGCCATTCGCTAAACAAAACAGTTAGTTGCACATTGAAAACAGACTTAACATGAGCAGCAATAAATTTCTCTTCCCTTGAAATTCAAAGTTCCATGAAAATGTACTGAAATTCACTCATAATCCCTTGAAAATGCACTGAAACCCATTCCCTGAAAATGTATTGAAACTCAAACTCACAATTCTGTCAGCATTCTGGTAGTTAGCCTAGAGGATTCAGGCTCTTGTTTCCTGTAACCAAGTTATAGGGTCAAGCCTGATCAAGTTAATTGACTAATCTGCCCCCCCCCCCCCCCAACTAGGGCATTACATACCATATCTCCATACCTCTCAACCTCTTAGTACAAGAAATCTGGACAAAGCCTAAAGTAATGGAGATACAATGGGCCAAAAATAGAGATAGATTTTAAATATTGCTCGTTTTAACTTAGAAAGTTGCTAGAATAACAGGATTTGTGTTAGCATGCATTTTTTGAAGGATATAAAGGCTGAAACTCATACATCATTATTTAGTGACTTCAGTCCTCTGTGAATTTCCAGAAAACCACAAATTTTATGAGGAATTAGCCAAAAATATGTGGCAAAAAATCTGGTCAGTTGGGAGGTATGTTAAAAATGGATACTGGCTAAGACTCTTGTCGCCCCTATACTGCCTTTTTTAGGCAAGGTTCAAATGACAAATTCACCACCATAAAAGGAACAGGCAAGCAAAAACTGACTGTAATGCTACTCAATGCTAGAAGTCTAAATCTCAAAATGCACTCACTCGAGACACTCCTTAAAATGGAGAACATCGATATTTGTGCAGTGACTGAGACCTGGTTCAAGGCTCCAGAGAGCACCCCTGCACTGCCAAGCTATAACTCATACCACACTTTTTGGCCATGTAACCTGGACCATAACACCAAAGGCGGAGGTGTGTCCATATTCATTAAGGACATCCACACCTCCAGGCTAGTTGCTCAGCATAATGCACCCGAGGTTATCCAAGTGCAACTAACTCTGGGCAAAACTGCAATCCGAATTATAGCTTACTACAGATCCCCCACCATGCCCCAGGAATCCTACTCCTCTTTTCTTGATGTTCTGGAAAATATTAGGGTTCAACCAAACACCCTAATAATGGGTGATTTCAACTATCCCACCATTAACTGGGAAAACTACTCATGTACCAACCCCTTCACTCAACACTTTCTGGAATTCATAAATTCCAATGCCCTGGATCAACTTATCCACACCCCCACCAGGGGCAACAATACCCTAGACCAAGTCATTACCAACTTGAGTGACTGGTGTTCCACACCTGAAGTCAACTCCTCGTTGGTCCAATATGACCATAAGCTAATCACCCTAGATATCCACATCCCGCCCCCACCCCCCATTAAGAAAGCCATGGTAAAGAATTTCTCCAAAGCCAACTTCATGCTTCTTAAGACAGAAGTGGTGAACTTCATGACACCCATGCAGATGGACAATACAGTTACGACTGCTGAATCCTACACAAATGCACTCTGTAAGCACTTACACGAGTGCATGGATCTTGCTATCCCAAACAGAACCAAGACACTATCCTCCAAAAAAAGGAAGCCAATCTGGTGGTCCCCTGCCATAAACAAACTGTACAACAGAAAGAAGAAACTGTTGCAAAAGAGAGTGAAATCCCATGAGTGGAGAAGCTCCCTGGTTAGCCTCAGTAAGAAGCTGAGATCCCTTATAAGATCCTCCAAAGCTAGCTATGAAAACAAAATTGTCACTGATTCGAAGGACAACAGCAAAGCATTCTACGGCTATGTCAAGAATCTCAATGGCAATACCCAGATCTGCTCTGGGTTACAGCACAACAGCATGAAAATTACAGAACCAACTGATATTGACAACATCCTGGCAGAAAGGTTCAGTGCTAACTTTACCACCCTCTCATCCCCTAAAGGGCCCTTATCTATACAGGAAGAATGCAGAGTCCCTGTAATCACAACTATGCAGGTAAAAGCTGCACTCTCTAAAGCCAAAAATACAGCATCCATGGGACCAGACAACATCCCAGGCTGCGTTTTACATGGACTTCAACATGAACTGGCTACCCACCTAAGCACCATGTTTAGTCATAGCCTCACATCAGGCTTTGTGCCCACTCCACAAAGGGGGAGCCACCACTGATCCTGGGAACTATTGCTCTATTAGCTTGACGAGCCTGGTCTGAAAGGCCATTAGCACTCTTCAAAAAAAATCTTGATGAGTGGATGGGAAATAGGAAATACACCCCGAGGATCACTTCTGTGTCTCCGCTTGACAGTGGCACAGGAAAATAACTTTCTTGGGTGGTGTAAGCCAGGGAACCTTGTTGGCTAGGCTTACTTAGGTCCTTGGGCCGCCTGGTGAGTGGGACGTCAGTGTGCCTGATGATAGAGTCACCTATTACAAGTGTATCAGGTGTGTTGTTTAGCCTTAAGGGCTGTGACTGTTCGGCACACTGGCTTTGTGAGATATGTGTTGCACGTGTTTTATTTTGGGGTAGCGGTTGCTTGGGTGTCTGCTTTGGAGGTCTCTGCTGCTTAGGCAGATCTTTATTTAGGGCCTCCGAGTATGTTTTTGTGTGATTATGTGTTTGGTTTGCTGTCGTGGTAGGTCTATGTGAGACTGGAATTGCAGTGAGTGTGGTTTCCTTCTCCTCCTGACTGGTTATGCCAGTACTGAGTTGAGAGAGCTTAGCCTCCAGTTTGGCTATATGGTTGCATCTCTCACATGTGTTGGAATTTGTTGGGAGGAGGAGAGGGTTGTCTGTGTACATGAGGCAGTTGTAACATTGTCTCAAGATTCCCAGGTTCACCAGCTGGACCGGAGAGGAGATTGACAACTGACCTTTGGACATGCTAGAATAATATTGGGAATTCCTTTATAATTGAAAACAAGGGCCAATGGGGAGTGAGGGTGTAGTGCTTTTAATTTTTAGTGCTGACTTATATAATTGCTTTAGTGAGCAAGTGCCAGGTAACTTAAGTGCAATGTGTTACAGGTAACTTAAATGCAAAAATGACAAACAGTAACTTTCTTTCAAGTGAAACAAGGAAATAAGTACAGTGAGCAATGCAGATATCACTAGGGATCCACAGAAGTGCTGAGAAGCCGCGTTTTACGTGGAATTAACATTCCAGGGAAATAACAAGCAAACAAACAACAAGCATACAAACAAAGCTAGATTCAGCAGGCCTGGATCTAGTCTATGCTACAGCAAACAAGGTGTACCAGTTTCAGTAAGAAACAGTTCAAATATGCAGGCACTATAAACCTTTAACCAGAAATTCCCAGCTCAGAAGGGCAGAGTCCAGCCTCTCCTCCCACAAGAGTGCAGACCACGAACCTTCTTAATGTAAAATAACTGGCCTGAAGCCCAAGTGCATAAACCAGAACTAATACACTTTAGGAATAACAGACACTGAGCTCTCAATCAGCAGTTCTCAACTTAGAAGGATGAAAGCTACCTGCCCTGCCACCACAGTGCATGCCACAAACCTGTCGGGCGCTAGGATCTGCCACATAACACAAGCACTCAGGTCACTCCAAGGCAAGTACAAATATGACTCAGTCATTGTCCATGCTGGTGTGAATTTAACCAGAAATTCCCAGCTCAGAAGGGCAGAGTCCAGCCTCTCCTCCCCACAAGTGCAGACCAGACGACCTTTCTAATAAAAATAACTGGCCTGAAGCCCAAGTGCATAAACCAGAACTAATACACTTTAGGAATAACAGACACTGAGCTCTCAATCCCTGGACTACATGAAAAGAGACATAGAGGAGCTCTCTGAGCATGTAGCCCAGGCCGGTATGACCCTGACCTTGAGTAGCATCCTACCCTCACCAAGAATGATGCCACAATATGAAGACAAGATGATCAATTTCAACAACTGGCTTAAGTACTGGTGTCATTCAAAGGGGATCCATTGCCTGTCAGCCTGGGATGATATGCTCGACAAGCCACGATGCTTCACTAGGGACGGCTTGCACCTGTCACCCCTGGGCTTTCAGATATTGGCAAAGGCTCTTGCTACCCCCATAGTGCCTTTTTTAGGCAAGGCGCAAAAGACAAACCCACCTCCATAGGTATCACAAGGGATAAGAAACTAAGAGTAATGCTACTCAATGCCAAAAGTCTAAACCTCAAGATGCACGCACTTGAAACTCTCCTTAGTATGGAGAACATCGATATCTGTGCAGTAACAGAAATCTGGTTCAGGGCTCCCAAGAGCACCCCAGCACTACCAGGTTATACCTCATAGCATGCTTTTTGGCCCCAAAACTTGGACAGAACCACAAAAGGAGGGGGAATATCGATATTCATCAAAGATACCCACACCTCCAGGTTGGTGGCAAAGCACGAAGCATCAGAGACTATCCATGTGCAACTAACAGTGGGTAAAACTGCCTTCCAGTTTATATCCTGCTACAGACCACCCTCCCAAACCCAGGAACCCCACTCGGCCTTCCTAAGAACACTGGAAAATATGAAGGTCTCTCCAAACACCATTATATTGGGTGACTTCAACTACCCAAACATAGACTGGGAGCATTACTCTAGCTCCAACACCCTAGCCCAAAGGTTCCTAGAATTCATAAACTCAAATGCTATGGAACAACTTGTTACCACTCCCACAAGAGGGGAAAACATACTGGACCTGATCATCACCAACATGGGGACTCTATGCTCCAGACCAGAAGTGTATCCCTCACTGGTAAGATCAGACCATAAACTGATTTCATTGGATATTCACATCCCGACTCCACTCCCTGCCCAGAAAACCACAGTGAAAAACTTCTCTAAAGCAAATTTCACACTCCTCAAAACTGAGGTGGAATCCTTCAAAGCCCCCGGGCCTGAGGAAAATATGGCCCAGACCACAGAATCCTTTATAAATGCATTCTATGAACACCTTCAGGAATGCATGGATCATGCAATCCCAAATAAAACCAAGACCCAATCCTCCAAAGGCAGATGTCCTGTCTGGTGGTCCCCAGCCATAAACAAACTATACAATAGAAGGAGGAAGCTACTACATGATAGAGCAAAATCCCAAAAAGGGAAGGCATCTCTGATCAGTATTAGCAAAAAACTAAGGGCACTCATAAAATCGTCTAAGGCCAGCTTCGAGAGAAAAATTGCACAGGACACTAAGGATAATCACAAGGCTTTCTTTAGTTATGTTAGGAACCTGGGTGGGAATTCCCAGATATGCTCAGAATTAGTCCAAAATGACAAAAAATACACCGAACCCACAGACATTGCCAACATCCTAGCTGACAGGTTCAGCAAACCCCCCACCAAAAGGGCATATATCTATCCCAGCAGGGTGCTGCCCCCCTGCCATCTCAGATGCTCAGGTAAGAGCCGCCCTCTCCAAAGCAAAAAACACAGCATCAATGGGACCAGACGGTGTCCTGGGCTGCGTCCTACATGAAATCCAAGAAGAGCTAAACCCAAACATAAAACTACTGTTCAATCTCAGCCTTACTACAGGATATGTATCCAAAGAGTGGCGTACAGCAACAGTGGTCCCTCTCCACAAAGGTGGTGCCTCAATGGACCCTGGAAACTATCGCCCCATAAGCCTGACTAGCTTGGTCTGCAAAGCTATGGAAAGGATCATCATGGACCTCATAAATAAAGATATTGGGGACCTACAGACACTAGATCCTACCCAATTTGGCTTTGTTAAGGGCAGATCCTGCCTCTTAAACCTGGTCGACTTCTTTGAAACAGTCACCAAGGCCATTGACGAAGGGAAGGTGGTCCACACAGCCTATGTGGACCTCGCAAAAGCCTTCGATACAATACCCCACTCGGGCATTATAGATAAGCTATATATAACCAAAAATACACCGAGGTACCACACAATAGCGTCTTTATTACACAAAAAAATAAGAACAGTGGTGAGTGCTTTCGCAAAATTAATTGCTTCATGAGACAAGAAAATAAAACACTCCATTGCTTATATACAGATGGAACCATTGACTCAATCACTGATGTCATAGGTCAATTAAGGCATTAAAGCTATATAAAACTTATAAATGTATAAATGTAGAAAAGGCTACATATAGAGAAAACTGCATATAAAAGACACATATAAAATACTGCATGTAAATGCATATAAAAACTGCATACAAAAACTATATACAAAACTGTTGGTAAAAGACCTAAGTAATGTGCATGTTCTTATTTTTTGTGTAATAAAGATGCTATTGTGTGGTACCTCGGTGTATTTTTGGTTATATATAGTTCTGGTTTTGTGCACCTGGGTTTTACCTGAAGCCATTTCTCTTTTTATACATATTATAGATAAGCTCACCAGCTTAAATATAAACCCCTATGTCACTAGATGGGTTGCAAACTGGCTCAAGGACAGAACCCACATGGTTAGAATTGCTGGAGCCATGTCAGACTCCAAACCAGTTACAAGTGGCGTCCCACAAGGCTCAGTCTTGGGACCTCTCTTGTTCGGTATATATTTCTCGGAGGTACAGGCCAACACAGAAGGACTGTGGCTGACCAAGTTTGCAGATGACTGCAAACTGGGCGCCATAATCGACTCTCCAGCCGACACAAGCATCCTCCAAAAGGGCCTCATAGAAACAGACAACTGGTGCCAGAGCCATGGCCTCAAGCTAAACGCCAAAATGTGTATAGTCATCCCCTTTGGCAAAAA
The DNA here is from genome assembly GCF_019279795.1 of Protopterus annectens. Classification (NCBI taxonomy): domain Eukaryota; kingdom Metazoa; phylum Chordata; order Ceratodontiformes; family Protopteridae; genus Protopterus; species Protopterus annectens. The sequence goes on from NC_056743.1 coordinate 688,326,630, forward strand.
TAAAGTGCCCGCAAATTACAACATAGGTGGTAATCCATTAAGTACAGAAGAAGTAATTAGGGACCTGGGGACCCAAGTTGATAGCAATCTCTCATTTGACAACTATGTGGCCAAAGTGTTTAGAAAAACATTTTATATAGCCCACCTAATCATGAAGGGATTCACATCTAGATTAGGGGAGGTCATCGTGCCTCTTTACTCATCCCTCATCAGGCCCATAATCGAGTACAATGCCCCTTTTGGGATGTACCTTACCAAACACCTGCAGCAACTGGAAAGACCCCAAAAGTACCTCACCAAGAGGATCAAAGGGCACAAACAGATGCCATATGCTGCCTGGTTAAAGAAACTCCAGCTCTGCTCAGTGGCATACCGTCTGCTCAGAGGCGACCTGTGCCTGACGTATAAAGCCATGTCCAACCCGGAATTAAGGGACATGCTGCACCTCAAAAAATCCTAATCCCATCGAGCTACACGCTCGAGAGACTTGAACCTCAGCACTGAAATAAATAGGACATGCTGGAAGGACAGATTCATAACCCAGAGGCTCCCTTCACTCTGGAATAAAATCCCAGTCCAGGTTAGGCAGAGTCCCTCATTAACTCTCTTCAAGAGGAATCTTGATGAGTGGATGGGAGATCGTAGGTTTACCCCGGGTATCACTTCTGTGTCACTGTTAGACAGAGGCACAGTATACTAACCTCGAAAAAGGGCATAGCAAAATTAATTTAAAATGGGTGGCGAAAGCCAAACATACTCTGGCTAGGCTTATAAATGCCCTAGGGCAGATAGCCTAGTATGAACCTATGAACCTATGTATGTTTTTTCATATATATGTTTCCCATATGTGTTTTACATATCTTTGAGATAGATGTATTATATATATTTTTTTTATATGGATGCATGTTTTTAAAGAGGTTATAAACATTTTTACTAGGGCAAGCTGTGCTATTGGCATTTTTGACTGATTACATTTTCCACTCAATTTATAATTAGATGAATGCTTTGATAGGTTAATTAATTTTTTGACTCTAAATATAAGAGCCTTGTAGTTATTGGTTTTATTAAAGGTCTGAAGAAGTTGGAGTCAGTACCCATGAAAAGGCTTACCAAATAAAGAGCTTGTTACATTTTATTTTGAGTGATTTTTAGCCTTCTTGTCTGTTGGTTGGATCCTTGAATGCAGTTGTGTTCTACAATTACTTTCAGTTTCATTTTCTTAGATCCACTTGCTCGAGCTGTGACCCTGCTGGTGGTTTTTGGTCATTATAAATAATATATAAAAGTATATGTATAAATGTACATGAAAATGTATAAAAATATGCATATATAAAACTATATATATATATATATATATATATATATATATATATAAAGTGTGTGTGTGTATGTGTGCGTGTGTGTGTGTGTGTGTGTGTGTATATATATGTATATATATATATATATATATATATATATATATATATATATATATATATATATATATATATATATATATATATATATATATATATATATATATATATATATAAAGTGTATATATATATATTTATATATATATATATATATATATATATATATATATCAATGTATAATATGAAATTGGACTTATAATTTAGTTGCCTGTACATTTAAAATAGGGGTCAATGAAATTTACTTGTTAACCCTGGAGTTTGAATGGATTTCAGTCTAATTTGCCACAAATGCTCCTTATATTCAATAGTATTTTCCCATGCTCCTCCTTTAGGGTTTGGCTTTATTATTTCCAAAATACAAAATATATTTTTTTAAAACTACTACATTCAATCAAATGTTTGAATAAAGCAATTTGATGCTCTTTTTTGAATGTCATATCAATGTTCATATATTCTCTTATGTAATTGTCTGTCTGTTTTTTTCACATAAAAACTGTTGCAAATGGAACAAATAGCTAAGTATACCAACTGTTTTCTGGAACAATTACTAGCTGTGGGCCAGATAAGGTAACCTCCACCTGATTTTACTAAATATTGTTCCCCCATATAAAGATAAGGACATTGTGTACAGAACCCACATTTCTGGTTGCCTTTAGTTTTATTAGATCTCTCTTTGTTAGGTGGCTTTTCCTCCAAAACCTTTTTAACATTTGGGGAGGTTTTGTACATAAAACAAAGTTCCCACCTCGCAAAAGAGCAGTATAATAAAGGGATTGACTTCTTTGAGGCAGTCACCAAACCCTGAGAAGAGGGTAAGGTGGTTCACACAGTCTATCTTGACCTCGCTAAGGCTTTCAACACCATCCCCCATTTTGGAATTATAGCTAAACTCACTAAACTAGGTATAAATCCCTATGTCACAAGATGGCTTGACAACTGACTCACTGACAGAACTCACACTGTAAATGTTGTAGACTCCAAATCTGACTTAAAACCATTGACAAGTGGAGTACCACAGGGTTCAGTCCTGGAACCTCTCCTGTTTTGTATCTACTTCTCTGAAGTACTGGCTAACACAGAAGGCCTTTGGCTGATGAAGTTCACAGATGACTGCAAACTAGGAGCCATAGTCAAGTCCCCAAATGATGTGGACATCCTACAGAAGGGCCTCACTGAGACAGATGCCTGGTGTCAGAGCCATGGCCTCAAGCTCAATGCCAAAAAGTACATTGTCATCCCTTTTGGTAAAAACTCTGTACCCATGAACTACCACATAGGCAGCAGTCTACTTAATGCTGAATGTGTGATAAGAGACCTTGGGACCCAGGTGGACAGTAGTCTCTCCTTTGATAATTACATCGCCACAGTAGTCAGGAAATCCTTCTATGTGTCACAACTCATCACAAAAGGGTTCTCATCTAGGAAAAAAGAGGTCATTGTTCCCCTCTACTCGACACTCATTAGACCCATTAGAGAGTACAATGCTCCTTTTGGAATATACCTCGCAAGACATCTGCAGCAGCTGAAAAGGCCACAGAAGTACCTCACAAAGAGGATTACTGGCCTCAAACAAATGCCCTGCACTGACTGTCTCAAAAAACTCCAGCTTTACTCCATAGAATATCACCTTCTCCGAGGTGATCTCTGCCTAACATATAAAGCTATGTCAAACCCAAAGCTGTTGGAGATGTTACACCTAAAGAAATCCCAATCCCTCCAAGCTACATGCTCTAGGGACCTAAACCTTGTCACCACAATAAACAGGACATGCTGGAAGGATAGATTCCTGTTCCAGAGACTTCCCATACTCTGGAACAAGCTAACCATCTATGTCAAACAAAGTTCCTCATTAGCACTCTTCAAGAAAAATCTTGATGAGTGGATGGGAAATAGGAAATACACCCCGGGGGTCACTTCTGTGTCTCTGCTGGACAGTGGCACAGGAAAATAATGTTCTTGGGTGGCATAAACCAGGGAACCTTGTTGGCTAAGCTTTCTTAAGCCCTTGGGCCGATAGCCTAGTACCTACCTATGAACCTACGAACCTATGATTTCCTCTAAGGATGATCTATTTTTTTTAAAACAATATCTTTAACATAGTTCTACCCAAATTGTATTGTAAAACTAACATACTACAATTTTTTTTACCTTGTTTTCCCTGTTCTCTTCAATCAAAGGTGTGTGATTGTTGTCATCTCTGTTCTGTTACCCCATACCTAATAAGGGTGAAAAACTAGTTTCCTTCATTCAAAAATGTCATTAACCAGATCCCAACATAAAACTCCTGGAGTATCCTCTCTCAAGAAACATATCCAATAGTTTCAAACATTCATTAGTAAAATGAATTTCATCTGAAATCATCCTAGCCAATCTAATAAGTTTTCCCTTTACTAGTCCCTTTTTTAATCTAATCGGGTGATGGGTAAGATAATGTAAATAACAATTACTGAATGTTTCTTTCCTATATATGGTTGATTGAAAAACTCCTTATTTCTTATAAATCCTAGTATCTAAAAAGTTAATTGTTTTTTTCATTCACTGAAGAAGTGAACTTCAAATAATGAGTAGTGTGCTGTATGTAATCTAGAAAGTTATGTAAATCTTGATGTGACCCAATCCACAAGATAAAGATGTCATCCAAAAATCCTACATAGAAGTTGCACCATTTATAAAAATCAGAATGAAATACAAATTTTAATTCCTAAGAGTACATAACCAAGTTAGCGAATATGGGGAACAAGCTGTGGCCACAGCTACTACTCTGATCTGTTTATGTGTCTCCCCTTTGAAAATATAAAGTTGTTATTAGTTATTAATCCTCTTGAGGTCATAGCTGCACCTGCTGCTTTCTAGGATTCCTAGTAGTTTTGCTGTATCTTCCGTTAACTTTTCAAACCTTACACCCACTTTAATATTCTAACAGATGTTTAGGGCTCTGTAAGAGCCTTTCAGGGAAGTACAGATTGCACAGGGTGTGGTGTAGTGCTGATCCAAGTGGTGAATTGTTTCATGGAGCAGATTGTCCTCAGGGACTGTCTGTCTGTCTGCTAGTCATTGTTCTGTGTGTCCTAATGTGCCGTCCTTCTGACAATAGTTGCAATAGTACCTGTTGTCATGCTGAAGAGCTTTCTGTCTTGGAAACAAATGCATTGTGAATGCTTTTAATCTTCAGCTGTGATGTTGCCCAGGGGGACACATGTAGGGGTACCACAGAGAACTACTTTCGTACTTTGATCATATTTTTACTTAAATTTTGTATGCCACCTTTAACTACAGACTTGAATCTATCTGTAATGCAAGTCTGTAGCTCTGGCAAGGTAGCATGCCTAGGTATCTTTGACTAGTACTTCTGCACAGGGGTTAACTTGCTGGGTTAGTAATTAAGATGATGTTGAGTTCCAAAGAGTATAACATTGGATTCATCTGTATTGATTGCAAGTTTGTTAAATACTAGCCAGTTCCATATAAGACTAAAGTGATTTTGAAGTGTAGTGGAGGTCATTACAGCTTTTACCAGAGTGATACAGAACTAGTCATCTGCATTGATTATGCAGTTGATTTGAGGAAGGTCTCAGGGTACATTGTTGATGAAGAGAGAGAGGTAGAGAGAGAGAAAAAGACAGGATTTTTAACTGCCTCCTGGGGTATACCTCTGGAGGAGTAGCCTGCTCCAGATCTGTCACCAGTCCCAGAGATGGCCGGGATCTGTCAGCAAGGTAGTCTTTGAACTATAAATTAACCCCATTGAAAGGCCCCATGATGTCAGTTTTTTAAGATATTATAGTCTAAAGTTTCAAAGGCTCCTTTAAGAGCTAAGAATATAGCTCTATACTTCCATTTATTAGTCCATTGTCCATATTATGGTAAATGTAATTAGTGAATTTATAAATAACAGTCAGTGTACTGTAATTAGGGTAGAAGCAAAGTTGCTCATAGAAGAAGAATTTTAGCAAGTTGGGCATAAATTATCTATTGGTTGAAAGGTTTTGGGAATGGGCAGTGACCACATGCTTAAAGCTATAAGTTATTGCTTTGGTGAGTAAGGACAGATTATAAAAGAAGGAGACAGTGCAGAGAGCAGAAGTTTACCTGTTTTGAGTATTTTAGCAAATATAGATGATGAAGCAGGTTATAGCTTGTGGAGTTCTTGTCAAAAACTCCTGCACTGTCTGATGACTAATGCTTCTGAAGTAGAAGGGAGGGAGTTTTAGAATTCTGCTTCTCATGCTCACCTATTCAGTAAATATGATTTCTTCATGAGATTGGTGAGTACAGCAGGATCCCAGCCTGTACAGCTGTTAGAGTAAGAGCTTTTTGTATTTGCCAAAGAGGGCCTATCAGGGTCACCTGCTAGGCTGTAATGATAGACACATATATAAGTCAGATGCCTGGCACCAGCTTGTGATGTCACTGGCATCGATTACTCTAGTGGGCAGTGCAGATATTGCTATAGCTACCTACGAAAGCACAACCAAAACCTGCTGTGCCAGTGGGAGGCAGCAGTTAGGGTCATTGAGCCAACATTTCACAGTAAACAGTGTGTATAGGTTTGTGCAATGTACTTTCCAGCTATTGTCTGTTGGTTTCTTTGCCCTCTCTTCATAGGAGCATGTTATACTGAATAGTTTCTATTTTGTTTTATAAGCCAAAGAGCTCACTTTCCTCTGAGAGACCTGAATAAGAAGGTCTGACAGGATGCAGGGTACGTATACTATGTTCATTTCGGTTGTGTACAATTAAAATCCTATTTGCCATTCACATGGATACTAATGTGCTCTAGTTTTCTCTTTCTGTTTTGGCTCCTCCCTCTATAGGTTCAGCTGAGGTATAACATGTGGAGCTGTAATAACCACCCGAGTCTACCAGTGTGTCTACTGTTGGGTCACTACCAGTTGTCAGGCATGCCTTTCAGCAGAGGGATGAAGTTTACCCTGCTTTAGGCACCTTGGAGGTCTTGCTGATGGCCTCCATGGCCACTTCTCAGGAGGGGGCCCTCATCTATGAGGGGAGTCCTTTTTGGTAACCCAGCATGAGGTGCAGTAGATGTTTATGTCTGCAGTATGCTGGCAGCTAGTATTCTGCACTGGGAACATGGAGGAGGTGACAGGTGTTTGGGTAGGTTCTGTTCTGGGCTGCTCAGACAGACCCTCTGTACACTGCCTATTCTCTGTCATAGTATTCCTCTTCCTTATGTGTCACTCCCTATGCCCTGTTTGTAGTCCAATCCTTCCCAACACCAGAGGTCCTCCCTCTGTCCATCTCACAGCATCCCTTCATTTTTGCCCTTTCCTTTTGTGTCCATACCACTGTTGTCTGTCTCTGTTTCTATTTTATGTTTGTCTGTCTGCACCTGCTTCCTTCCCTACTCCCTCCTTCCTTCTTACAAAAACTCCTTGCTACCATCTGCAACTATCCTTCTTCCTTCTAACAATAAAGTCGACATCTGCCCCACAAAAAATACACTCTTCCTCCCGCTACCTGTGCTTCCTACAAGTTACCCTTGTGTGTGCTCCTGTGCTCAGTTTTGCCCTGTTTCTGCCTTTTCTATCTTACCCTTTCACTCCCATTTACACGAGGAACTGAGTTGGAACTTTGGAATGCTAACTCTCTGTGGCCCGATCGCAGTGCCTGTGCTGTGGCTAATGCCACCTTACTCTGTCTAAAAAGGTGGTCACATGACCATCCATAGCATCATCACTTCACTACCACTCATTAGCATGACTACTGTCAATAATGTGGCTGTTGTAATTTAATATGATGACCTTTTCCCAGAATGCCAGTGTTACGCTCATGTTAATACATACCTTAGCAGCACAATGGAACATCACTCTACATCTTTGATATTTAGCACTGTGTTTCAGTGTTGCAAATCTTTCTGAAAACCTTCATAGAGTTTTTAAAAGGTGTTGTATTTAGCTACACCTACACTCACAATAAACAAGAAGGAGGTGTGCATGTGCACAAGTATTAATAAGTAGCTTCACTGATAAATGCTGCAGTGTTTTGAACTGTTTGTGCTTTAGCTTAGGTCTAGTTAGAAATGTGATACGAATACACATTGCCAGAATGTCCACATAGAAATGAATGCAAAGTATTTCTTTAATGCAATTTTTTACATCAGTTTTGGAAAACCAATGCTTGGAACATTTTAGCTGTAGGTTAAACAATTTATTTTTCTTCTGAAATGCATTTTTACTATTTGTATTAATGGTGTGGCTTTAAACACTTAAGTTGGGTGTTGTATATAATTAGATTAGATTAGATGTAGTGAAAGCATCACACCTGATAACCATTTGGGCCATTCTTTTACTGCCTGTGTATTTCTTTTTGTGTTTAAATCATTTGAAGGCAGCCCAATTTGGAAACTCCACTATGAATCATTTCAGATATAGACATAATGATTTTTTAACATAAAATGATGCAATGACACTGTTTTTAGCACAGCTATCTTCATTCTGTAAAATACCAGGTGAAATGCAAAACACTGTTACCTTCTCCTCTGAGTCTGTAATGTAAATTTGAAGGTCTGGCAAGGTAGCATGCCTAGGTATCTTTGACTAGTACTTCTGCACAGGGGTTAACTTACTGTGTCAGTAATTCAGATAATGTTGAATTCCAAAGAGTCTAACATTGACTTTATCTGTATTACAATTTCAAATGTCATAAAAAAAATTCTGTCATAGAATTGCACTAACAAAGTTTGCAAGCATTGTGTAAATCTGTATATTTAATACTGATCGATATAAACAGAAACATTTTTTTTAAATCGTAACATGAATAATGGGTAATTTATGACTCATTTTTTCAGGTGAGAGTGAGGCTTTTATCCTGCCTCTGTGCCAATTCAAGATTGTGGTAGGGGTGAGGGGTGCAGACATATACTCATGTCATAAATAAGGGGGAATAGAGAATTATAATGTCAGCTGATTGTAATGTTGTGAAATGAAGTTGGTAATCCCCCATGTGAGTACTCTCATGGTACCAATGCAGCTTTAGCGTGTTCCATAATATGGATCGCTTACCTATACCCACTTTCAATAATAAAACTATTACGGTATCAGACAGGTGGTGTGGAAGGCCTGCTACAAAAAAAAGCAAGCAAACAAGAGAGACAATGCATATGCAAAAAGGCTAGGCTACAATGTATACACACATCTGATGTCATCAAGCCCCTAGCTGCTGCCTGCCTGCATCATCCATCACCCATCCCCCTGTAGAAGAAAAAGTAAAAAAACATATTTATTTCCAACAACTCAAAAAAAAAGCCCATTTCTTTGCACGGATTTTTTTACACACACCACACGACATTCAGCTCTCAAACTCTGCAAATAACCACACTGCAAATAAAACTACTACTAAAACTACTAATCATTCAGTTAAAGTATTAGCATCCTCTCATCACAAAGTCGGACAATTTACGCTTATGATTTTTTTTCAAGCCTACCAGTAAGAGTTACGGAAGAAAGCCAAAAAAAAAAAAAAAAGACACTAGATAGAGCAGCTGTTGTTTGTTTTGAAAGTCACTGCCCTGTTGTTTGTTTGTAAATGTAAAATAACAGTAACAGTAACAAACATTAGCACTGAATATCAAATATATATCCTTGTCTCTGGGTTAATCTGCTGCTGAATGGGGAAATGATGAAGAAGGAGAAGCTCTAGCTCCAGAAGATTTGCTTTGCTGTGTTGCTGTGTTAGGTGGTGGTGTAGCCCAGGTGATCACACATACATGCACCCACATCGGTGAATCGTTACATTGCATTGTGCAATATAAATATGACAGCAGACAGCTGTCAGTCAGTTAAGTTACTAGGGAGGGCTTTCACTGTGTTTTTCAATTCGCACTACGCATTGTGAGTCTGAGAAGTGAGGCGTGTCCAGGGCGCTGCTCTGCATCGTACATGAAGTTTAATAACAGGATGTTACCCTGTACAAAGAAAGAGCAGTAAAGTGAATGATGGACCCCCTATCAGAGGTCAGAGAGTGGACGGCCAAAATAAAAATGATAAATCCTCAGTTGTGGGGGTATAACATATACAGAATGCTCTTTGCTGGCTCCTCCCACCACTAACCTTAGGTATGCTCCTGATCCACCAGGTGCATTATCTGTACTTGTTTCCTCATTTAGTGGTGAGTTTTGCATCAGATTTGAGTGCCATCATGCTGTAGATGAGTTGTTTGGGGTGAGTTATGGTTATGCCCTAACTTTTTGTGACCTGCCCAGATTTGTGACAAGTATTGTCATCTGAGCAGATCCATACTTCGGTTCATATAGCCACTGGTGATGTCTGTTTACCTGTTATGTTTATTTAGGACATGACCTCCAGTCCCTATTAGAGGATCGCCATCCCAGCTGAAACTGTGTCCCTTACCCCTGAGAGAAGAGAAAGCTTTTATAGCTGCTCAGTGCCACCCAGTGCATGTTTTGTCATGGGCCCAAGTGAATGGCAATGGCTGGAAAAATACGCCACCTAGGATACACTTGTGTTACTGCAAGCTCTGCTTGCACACAACATGTACATCCTTGAAAAGACTTTTCAGGACCAAGTATTGGAGGAGGTAGTACAAGACTCAGTGCTGTGGGTGGCCATAATAGGGCAGTAATGCAGGTGATTCACAGGGTCACCAATATGATATTAAATGCTAAGACCAAAGCCCAAAACACTGCCAAGGAAAGGCACCTCAGAGGTGGTTGACTACCAACACAGAAGTATCTCACACTAGTGGAAGAGCCCCTGGTAACCCTGTTCATGGCAGTTGGGCAAGCCTTCATACATGGTGATGGTTTGTTTTGGGACTTAGATTGCAGAGTGTTTGTAAGGAATACACAGGTTAGTATTTGCATATACATTTCCAGCTGCATGCTGACCCACATGTGTTAAGAGGTTATTCAGTAGAACAGCTATGTATATTTATTTTCCGGGTATATAGGGACTACAGCTATGACAATCTGCACCCCAAGGTATGTATGTGCCCATGCGTTATTGACATAACTGGCACGTACAAGTCTGGGAACCACAGACTGAGGGAGTGAGGTATATGTTCCAGGACTGCCACAGGTATGTTATCTTTATGCTTTCATAGGTTTCACTGGTGGTGGGTCCTATAAAACAAGTTGGCACATGCTTAAGGTCAGCAGCTCAGCAGTGCCTGACAATCCATGGCAGTATGCACATGTCACAGCCAAATGACAGTGGTGTGTCAGCATCGAAAATATTGAAGAGCAAGCACATAGCACCCACATGTATGGCGACAATGGAGGGGCGCTGCAAACCTTTATCATTACCTGTATGAGGAACTTTATATCATGTCGTGGGCCCCACTCAGCTATACAGGAGTCATCACCAAGGATGGTAGGTCGCAGTCACACTGCCTTTGACATGTGCACATCCACCTTATGGGAGACGCATGTTGTAGGCCATTTGCTTTATGGCTCCCAGTGTTTTCCTGACCTGGTGCCACACTTGTCATCAATTAGTGGATGTGTAGGTCAGTGATCCATGCACACAGCAACTGTGACACACATCATGGCAGTGAAGGCATGTGTGTTGTATGGCTTGTGTGATGGTTTGTAACCACTACAGCACATGCAGAGTGACATGGCATCTAACAAATATGCTTGCTGTGGTCCTTGGTAGCTCATGTGAAATTTTTAGTGCACCCATGAGGATAAAGACAAATGTGCACTGTGAATGTGCAAGGGCCCAGATGCGTGGCAGATGGTTAGAGGCCAGGTTTATACAGATGGTATACAGTACTCTGGAGAATGTGTCATGCCAACCCTGACCATAGCAGCAACCATATTAATGCATAACCAATCCCACAGTTGTGGGCAATGGTCATCTGACTTCACTGCCTTGTATACCCAATTGGGCCAATCGCTCTAGTTTCTCATGTTCCTCACCATCCCTTCCCTTGGTTAGTCTTCTGAAGGTCACACTTATTTGTGGCTCTCTGCAGGTTTATGTATACTGTCCATCTATTGTCCATCTATGTGAGGAGCCACATTAGGGTTCCTGTAGTGCTACACCATCCTTCATGCGGGTTGCAGTCAGCCTTAACACTGCTCACATGGTACACATGGTACAGATGGTCAATGCTCATGAGATGGAAAACTAGACTGGGGATGTTGTCCCTGACTTAATCTGACCTGCTGCCCACCTACGTAGCTACCACATCTAGCTCTCTTAACCCTTGCTACTATAGTAATATTGCTGTCACTTGTTACTGTGCCCCACCCAATCTGTGCAAATGATGGTGATGATGAGTGTGTTCTTTCCACTCCTCAGATGTGTGGGTAATGTAATGACTGAAGCACTATTTGGCCAATCAGTGCAGTGCAGTATTTAGCCTGGATATGTTAATACTTGCGTCATTTTTATTCTGGGTTATGGCTGCTAACAATCGCTGTCCCTACTCCTAGCATCGCAGCTTGAGTTAAGCTCCTGTACACTGAGAAATTCTGACATTCAAAGTAGTTGAGTAATGTGGCTGTTTGCTTTATACTTAAATGCCTCCAAATTATTTTGCCATTTTCATTTCCTCATTTACATACCTGATTAGCCTCATTAACATGACTACACTAATTTACATGGCATTACACAGTCATTTCCATACCATGAATACTGCATTATTTTTCCTGTAGCACAGTCACGCTACTTGTGTTTCTGAATTGTCCCCAGACATCCTGCTATTTCACATAATGCTATATGTTTTATGAATAACCCTCTAAATATTTATAGCTAAAAAGCATCTCACGTATAGGTTATAGATATAGTATACCTAAATTAAGTGCAAAATCAAAATGTGTAAGCTGCTGTGGTAGCATAGAGGGATAAAACCCTAACTACGGCCCAGCAGACCCAGGTTCAGTTAGTGCCTTGGGTGACTGACAGAGAAGCAGGAAAGAGAAGGGGATGCTCATCCCAAGTGAGAGGACACTCGTGGGGTATGTTTGCTAAGGGGAGTTATAGTCCAGACAGGGGAATTGCTGTTAGATGTAATCAATGAGTGTGGGGGGTGGGGTGGGGAAAGGAACTGGGTAGGTCATAAAAAATCTCTCCAGACAGAAGCACAAGAGCCAAGTCCTCAGGAGATCCACGACTGGCCACAGCAAAGCGCGGAATAAGTCCTGGAGGGTTGGAGCGAGGTTGGTAGGCCTATCCTGGACATTGGGTACTGGGGGGGAGGGGCCAGGCTAGTAGCAATGAGGTCCGAGGGGATCAAAACAAAAAAAAAATCAAAATGTGTAATATTTATAGAACTTTAGCCAAACATGCTATCATACCATATTTCACTGCATTTGGCACATTTTTTTAAATCTAACTTTCATTGATTCACTAAAAACTAAGCTGACACCAAAGCAACAAAGATGCTCAGACACACAGACACAGCACTTTATTTTGCTGAATAGTACAGGTAGTCTCTCTGTAAAGTTAAATAAATACAGAGTCACTCACTGGCTGCTTTCCATCGCTTGAACCAGCTTTGCTCTTCACAGGAAGTGTCTGTGTAATGGACAGGAAACCTACACTTCGGTCATGCTCTGCTGTGTGTCTCAGAAGCTCCCGCAGTGAGTCACACCACACCATCATGAAACAGCAGAAGTCATCTGGTGCAAGAAGGTTATATCACAGACTTCAAAAGAGCTTTGGTAATTATTTCCTTTGTTCTGATCTGTGTGTGTTATTTAGGAAGGTAGTATAACATTGTTGATTAGGAATCAAAGCCAACAACTTGGAGACCCGAACTTTAATCTTATAACTCCTGACTGTATAATGTGTGGTCCTGTAAAACCTATTTAACTTCCTTTCAATTTCAGCTCTCATCTGGAAATGGGTTTCACTTTTGAAAGTCTTTGTTGTATAAAAAGAAATAAATTCCTCAATTAAGTTTAATATTATGATTATATTTAGGAATAAATGTTTGTGGGTGTCTGTGTGTGTGGAATTGTACAAGTTTTTATACTGTAATTGATGAGTCACTCATAACATACTGTGTTTTAATTAAAACTTTCCAGAATAATCTGCTGGCTATATAACTTACTGCAGCCAGTAAAGGTAGCTGTTACAGTGCTGTACCATTTATTTATTTTTAGTTTTTTTCTTTGTATGTATGAAGTAAACTTTTTAAAGAAACTATGGAGGATATTTTGCCTCTGTTCCTCTCTGGTGTCTCAGTCTACTTCAAGAAACTATGGCCTGTCTAATTACCGTTGCTCCTTCTCCCTGACTCTCACTCTGTCTGTAACAACTAGAAGTGTTTTACCATTTGAATTTTAAAGTTAAACATCACTCCTGTAATGAGATTTGCTGATTTACACTGTACTTATGATCTTCTTAACATTGATCTGTTTTATGTATTTTAGAAAAAGTAATCAGTTAATAAACTAATTGTATTACTTTTTTAAATTAGATTTTATAGCCAATATATCGAGAAGGGATTCTAAAAGCTGCTACTCATAAATACAATATTTATACACTCACAATTGAAATAATCAAATCTTGAATCATCCTCACCTTCTATAACATGAGATAAAACCTAGCCATTTGAATTTTCTTCTGTGCAATGCCTTCTTTAAAACTCCTTCTTGTTTTCCAGGCTTCTCAACTGTAGGGGCATCAGTACTTCTAAGTCTAATAGAAACATTATAGATTCACAAATGGGGGCAAGATCACACATAATATGACCTTGCAGCTTGTCTAATTAAGCATTAAATCCTTGCATCCCCAATCTTGATGGTCTTTCCCAAGTGTGAGAGTATCCATTTATGCTATCACCTTTTACATCTAAAACACCAAAGGTATGAAGTACACAGACTAGAAAACCAGTGCAAGATGTATTAAAATAACATTATTTTAATACATCTTTCATCAGTTTTCACTATGCCAATGTACCTTTTACGTCTACTCCTTTCCATATCCCTATTATACTTTGCATATGTAAATGCAGAAATCTCCATTTCCATTGGCTTCTTTGTAAGCACCTCATGCATTCTCCAGAATCTACTTATAATTGCCAGAGAAGGAAACAACCAACAAAGTAATCTGTTATGTGGGCAACTTGTCATCTACAGATACAAAAAAAAAAAATGTATTTCAGTTCCACTCCAGCCCTTTCCACAAAAACCTTTCTCACTCTTTCAGGTGCCACTGTAAGACACAAAATTAGAATACGGTGTCAGTTTTATATCCTTTCTCTACACCACATCCATCTGTCTGTTCATTCATTATACCACTATTCAATCTTTTCAGAGGTAAAAGAATAATTTACAAATGTATTTCAGCAAAATGTTTTTTACAGGGTAAAACAACCGAATAAAATGAGCTTGAACAGATTCCTTCGAACTACCTATATCTTTTCACATATGTTTTCTACATTTCTAGTTTTTTTTTATGCCTCATTAACTTGCCGTTAAGCAGACATGTAATGGACTGATGATATCGATAAACCTCTGAAACTATTGCCAGTATGCTTTTCTAGTATCTTAATGATCCAGACTAGGGAAGAAGTATCTTCTTCATGTATGAAAACATTTTCACCAGTCAGATTCTATACAGACATGTCTGTCTCTCATATAGTACACCAGTCAGATTCTTTACAGACATGTCTGTCTCTCATATACTACACCAGTCAGATTCTTTACAGACATGTCTGTCTCTCATATACTATACCAATAAGATTCTTTACAGACATGTCTGTCTCTCATATACTACACCAGTCAGATTCTTTACAGACATGTCTGTCTCTCATATAGTACACCAGTCAGATTCTTTACAGACATGTCTGTCTCTCATATAGTACACCAGTCAGATTCTTACAGACATGTCTGTCTCTCATATAGTACACCAGTCAGATTCTTACAGACATGTCTGTCTCTCATATAGTACACCAGTCAGATTCTTTACAGACATGTCTGTCTCTCATATACTACACCAGTCAGATTCTTTACAGACATGTCTGTCTCTCATATACTACACCAGTCAGATTCTTTACAGACATGTTTGTCTCTCATATACTACACCAGTCAGATTCTTTACAGACATATCTGTCTTTCATATACAACACCAGTCAGATTCTTTGCAGACATGGCTGCCTCTCATATACTACACCAGTCAGATTCTTTACAGACATGTCTGTCTCTCAGATTCTTTACAGACATGTCTGTCTCTCATATAGTACACCAGTCAGATTATTTACAGACATGTATGTCTCTCATATACTACACCAGTCAGATTCTTTACAGACATGTCTGTCTCTCATATACGACATCAGTCAGATTATTTACAGACATGTCTGTCTCTCATATACTACACCAGTCAGATTCTTTACAGACATGTTTGTCTCTCATATACTACACCTATCAGATTCTTTGCAGACATGTCTGTCTCTCATATACTACACCAGTCAGATTCTTTACAGACATGTCTATCTCTCATATACTATACCAATAAGATTCTTTACAGACATGTCTGTCTCTCATATACTACACCAGTCAGATTCTTTACAGACATGTCTGTCTCTCATATACACCAGTCAGATTCTTTACAGACATGTCTGTCTCTCATATACACCAGTCAGATTCTTTACAGACATGTCTGTATCTCATATATTATGCCAATAAGATTCTTTACAGACATGTCTGTCTCTCATATACTACACCAGTCAGATTCTTTACAGACATGTCTGTCTCTCATATACGACACCAGTCAGATTCTTACAGACATGTCTGTCTCTCATATAGTACACCAGTCAGATTGTTTACAGACATGTCTGTCTCTCATATACTACACCAGTCAGATTCTTTACAGACATGTCTGTCTCTCATATACTACACCTATCAGATTCTTTGCAGACATGTCTGTCTCTCATATACTACACCAGTCAGATTCTTTACAGACATGTCTATCTCTCATATACTATACCAATAAGATTTTTTACAGACATGTCTGTCTCTCATATACTACACCAGTCAGATTCTTTACAGACATGTCTGTCTCTCATATACACCAGTCAGATTCTTTACAGACATGTCTGTCTCTCATATACTACACCAGTCAGATTCTTTACAGACATGTCTAGCTCTCATATACTACTCCAGTCAGATTCTTTACAGACATGTCTGTCTCTCATATACTACACCAGTCAGATTCTTTACAGACATTTCTGTCTCTCATATACTGCACCAGTCAGATTCTTTACAGACATGTCTAGCTCTCATATACTACACCAGTCAGATTCTTTACAGACATGTCTAGCTCTCATATACTACTCCAGTCAGATTCTTTACAGACATGTCTGTCTCTCATATACTACACCAGTCAGATTCTTTACAGACATGTCTGTCTCTCATATACTACACCAGTCAGATTCTTTACAGACATGTCTAGCTCTCATATACAACACCAGTCAGATTCTTTACAGACATGTCTATCTCTCATATACTACACCAGTCAGATTCTTTACAGACATGTCTGTCTCTCATATACTGCACCAGTCAGATTCTTTACAGACATGTCTAGCTCTCATATACTACACCAGTCAGATTCTTTACAGGCATGTCTAGCTCTCATATACTACTCCAGTCAGATTCTTTACAGACATGTCTATCTCTCATATACTACACCAGTCAGATTCTTTACAGACATGTCTAGCTCTCATATACTACACCAGTCAGATTCTTTACAGACATGTCTGTCTCTCATATACTACACTAAGTCAGATTCTTTACAGGCATGTCTAGCTCTCATATACTAACCATTTTTTGTTGTCAATGGGAACTTCACTTTTAATTCTCTCTTTGTAACAACGAGTAAACATTATGCACCTGGAAATTCCAATTAAGGTCCAGACTTCTAAGCAGTGCCATAACTGATGGCTCCATTCTAGTCTTTGTCTAAAACTCCCTAACAGCTACAACTTTATTAGCTTATGGGGAATCAGCTTCTTCACAAAAGTCATTAATGTATTACAATCCAGTCCCGTACCGTCAGGTGGTAGTACTGATACAGCCTTCTGTTTATTTCTACTGAGGCATCTGTCTACTTCGAATGATTCGGCCTCACTTTATAATAAAGCCCTTCATAATTGCACCACCCATGCTTAACTTATTATTGAAACCATCTAACAGCATTACTCAGTTGGACTACATTTCAGTGTATCCTCCATTTAGGAACATTTACCTCTCTTACTCTTTAGACAAATTCAGACCCCTGTTGCCATGTGAACTAGATCCTGTCCTACATGATTTTCTTACCAATTAAATTTTTACTTTTGATATTCCTATATAACACTGTGTCTGGGAGTTTTATACCTATATGACGGTGTGACTGGGAGTGTTACACCTAAATAACAGCGTGTCTGGGAGTGTTATACCTATATGACACTGTGTCTGAGAGTGTTGTACCTATATAAACACTGTGTCTGCGAGTGGTGTTCCTATACAACACCGTGTCTAGGAATCTTATACCTATATGACGCTGTGTCTAGAAGTGTTATACCTACAATATGCTGTGTCTGGGAGTGTTATACCTATAATATGCTGTATCTGGATTGCTATACCTATATGCCACTATGTCTGTGAGTGTTACACCGATATAAACATGGTGTCTGGGAGTGGTATACCTATATGACACTGTGTCTGGTAGTGTTATACGTATATAAACACTGTGTCTGGGGGTGTTACACCTATATGACACTGTGTCTGGGAGTGTCATACCTATATGACACTGTGTCTGAGAGTGTTACACCTATATAAACACTGTGTCTGGGAGTGTTATACGTATATGACACTGTGTGTGGGAGTGTCACACCTATATGACACTGTGTCTGAGAGTGTTACACCTATATAAGCAATGTGCCTGGGAGTGTCATACTTGTATGACACTGCATCAGGGAGGGCTATGCCTATATGACGCTGTGTCTGCGAGGGTTATACCTATATAACACTGTGTCTGGGAGTGTTATACCTATATGACAATGTGTCTGAAAGTGTCATACTTGTATGACACTGCATCAGTGAGGGTTATACCTATATGATACTGTGTCTGGGAGTGTCATACTTGTATGACACTGCATCAGGGAGTGTTATACCTATATGTCACTGTGTCAGGGAGTGTCATACTTGTATGACACTGTATCAGGGAGTGTTATACCTATATGACAATGTGTCTGGGAGTGTCATACTTGTATGACACTTTGTCTGGGTGTGTTATACCTATATGACAATGTGCCTGGGAGTGTCATACTTGTATGACACTGCATCAGGGAGGGTTATACCTATAGGATGATGTGTCTGTGAGGGTTATACCTATATAAAACTGTGTCTGGGAGTGTTATACCTATATAAACACTGTGTCTGGGAGTGTTATACCTATATGACAGTGTGTCTGGGAGAGTCATACTTGTATGACACTGCATCAGGTAGGGTTATACCTATATGACACTGTGTCTGGGAGTGTTATACCTATAAGGCAATGTGTCTGGGAGTGTCATACTTGTATGACACTGCATCAGGGAGGGTTATACCTATATAACACTGTGTCTGGGAGTGTTATACGTATATGACACTTTGTCTGGGAGTGTTATACTTGTATGACCCTGCATCAGGGAGGGTTATACCTATAAAAACACTGTGTCAGGGAGGGTTATACCTATATAACACTGTGTCAAGGAGGGTTATACCTTTACAACAAGGAAACACTAGAACTCACAACAGTACAAGTCTCCAAAAAACCACGAAAAAGTTCTAGTGAAGCAGTCACGATCCAATTTTCTTTTATTGTATCACATAAAAAACAGCAGGTTAAGCGCTTTCATCTACGCACTCGTAGACTTCATCAGAACACTTAATAAGCTTTAAACAAATCTATTTATACCAGAAAAACCGCCAAAAAATCACAATTGATCAATTAAAAGTTATTGCTAACTTAAAGACACAGTTATTTAATCAAATACTTGCATCACTTCCTTAAATATAATCTATCCTTATAATAGTATGTTATTATAAAATACACTAACATATAGTACTACCTGTATTAAAATATCCAACCTTACATCATTTTTATTCACACATAACTAGTTACATATATTTAAAAACTGCTACCTATACACTACTTGATATTATAAAATGTGATAAAAACCACTGTTCAAAATTCATACTTCCATTTAAAACCTTGATATTACTTGATACATATGTTGTTAGTGTAACACATTAATTATATATATATACACAACATCTGCAGCATATAAAATTGATTGCATAACATTAATATATTTTATACTTATTGAATATACTGCCTATATTGTTTGTTAAAAAACATCTATTACATAACACATAAAATATGAATACTAATCTCTTATGAGAGGTTTGGTAGGTATACAATCATTCAGGCCTGGAGGTGCCGCTGCATTTAACCTAATTTGCCACTTGATTTCCTTTTCTGAAACTTGTGCCTTAATGTCACCTCCCCTGGGATTCTGCTTAACTACTTCCAAAATACCAAACAGAAAACCTGTGCAGTCCGAGCTGTTATTTAAATGCCTATACAAGGCATTGTTAGTGTCTTTTTTGCGTATACAATACAAATGGTCATATATTCTCTCCTTTAATCTCCTGTCAGTTTTACCCACATAAAAGTGTTGACAGGAGGAACATATTGCCATGTATATCAAATGCTGTGTTTGGCAATTCCCTTTACTAAACCTAATCTTACTTCTTAGAATGTTATTAAGTACTACACTATCCTTGTCTATAATATTACTACACTGGTTGCAATGTCCACATTTGGTGGTCCCTTGCTTACCTATATGCATTTGTTTATTATTCCTATAAGATCTTAATTCAAATATTCTCTTTATGTTGTAATCAGTTTTGTATACAAACAAGGGCTTAGTCCCCAGTCGTTCATTAATATTATCATCACTGGTGATAATATTCCAGTTATTATCAATAATCCGTTTAATTTCACCAGCCTGTTTGCCAAACTTTACAATACATGCCCTTTGAAAGTTTTGACCATTTTGCACTGTCTGCTTCGGTGATGGTCCTGTGCCCAAGACCGGTGTGTATTTTTCTCCACTCTTTGATAATATACATGGTGACATCCTGCACTAAAGTTTCTGGATATCCTCTATCCAAAAATAGTTTTTTCAAAAAATTCATCTCCTTAAGAAAATCTTCCTTTACAGTAGTCATCCTAGCCACTCTAATCGATTGTCCTTTAATAATGCTTTTCTTCTGAGCATACGGGTGGTTGCTACTATAATTAAGGTAACTATTACAAAAGGTTTCCTTTCTAAATATTTTGGATTGAAACTGTATTCCATCAGAAAATATATAAGAATCCAAAAAATTAATACCCTTATGGTCAAAATTATGTGTAAATCTTAAATAATTTGTTGTACTATTTATATATTCTACAAATTGGATGTATTCTTCCTTTTTGCCTTTCCATAGAATAAAAATGTCGTCCAAATATCGGACATACAATATCATATATTTATACCAGGGTGAACTAAACACAAATTCACTTTCCCAATCTAACAGTACAAGATTGGCAAAAATGGGGGCACAAGCTGCCCCCATTGCTACTCCATTGTTCTGCTTATAGTATTCCCCATCAAAATATATGAAATTGTTGTCCAATACTATATTAATGAACTCATTAATGAGTTCTTTTTTGTCTTCACCCAACTTACTATAGATGTTAACACTCTTCATAAACCTGTTTATTCCATCCTCTTTGGGTATACATGAAAATAAGTCCTTAATATCTACTGTAGCAAAAATAAGTTCTGAATTCCATATATTTTGGGTAAATTTCCCTAAGAACTCCCAAGAGTCCTTTATAATATGATTAATATTCATATATATATTCTTTAACCATTGATCAATAACCTTCCCGTATGGAAAAGTTTTACTATAGGTCCCTGCAATTATTGGCCTAAGTGGCGGGTCAACTATATCTTTATGTACTTTAGGTATGCCATTGATAGTGGCTAATAAGGGATATTGCACCTTTAAAAAATCATATAATACCTGATCTATTCTTTCATCCAGTAAATACTCTTCCAAATACAAATCTATACGTCTATGTGAAATATTGACCTGGTTCAAGGAAGACCTCTCATATTGCTCTACATTATTCAAAATTTCAAATATTTTTTCATTATATCTAGATGTTTCGATTAATACGATTCCACCACCTTTATCAGGTATTAGAATCTTGATGTTAGCAGCTTGCAATTGTTCCAATATTTTATCAAGCATATTTTTCCAATAACAAAAATTTCCTTCCTTATAACTTTTATTCTTAAGCTGATATATTTGTTTACTTACAACTTTCTCAAATGTTGCTATAGTGTTGTGCATAGGGGGAATGAATTTACTTTTTTTCTTTAAAACTGTGGGGACTACATCTGCTCTAGTTTTATCCTGAAAAAATAGGCCCAAATTGAGCTTCCTAGTATACAGCTTTAATTCCACTAATGCATCCACGAAATCAAATTGTCCTTGTGGTATGAATTTCATACCCTTAGAGAACACTAAAAAATGTTCCTTACTAATAATAGTGGATGTATAGTTGTATATCTTGAAGTCTTTCCTTATATTAACTATACCTTGTCTTTGTATCCCTTCTACATCTATGCTGTTTTCTGTTTCACTGTTTCCTATCTCTTCCAATGGTTGTTCCCCCGTAATACCTTTGATTCACTTCGCTTCTGTAGTTCCCCCTGTTTCCGAAGTCTTCCTCTAAAAAATCATTACTATACCCCCTCTCCTCAAATGTATCTTTCCTACCTGTATATAATTTGGTTCTTTTATTGTGCTCATTATCACTTCTAAAATTCCATCTATAGGCCTTAAAGTTAGCATACTGGTCGGTATCCCGAATAAATTTCTTACATTTCCTATCAAATATTCTTTTACTACTATTTTCAGCATATCTATACTGTTTATTATACAATTGTTCCCATTGAGGAAATATTAAGTCATGTGTAATTTCAATATTCATTTTTTCAACATCCTGCAATAATTTGCTAATCTTATTGTCATTGCACATAATTATAAACTCCATGAACTGCATTCCAAAGCTGTCGAACATTTTATTACACACCTGGATGTTTTCATCATTCATCTCAACTCCTATGGGCTGTTTGAAAAACCGTAAGCCCATAGGTACAATACTACTGGTTATACATTTACGCAGATATGAATTATCAACTTGCAATGCCTTAATTTGTGTAAGCTTTTTACCAAAATTATAGATTGTATCTTTTAAGCTAGGGCTGGACTCCCGAGGTATTCCATCCCTTACATTCTGTCTATTTAATGTTCCAAACTCGAATGTTGACTTAAGAAAATTGTCAATGTTATTAAAATGTGATATGCCCGCTAAATTGGCTTCCTTACTTTGTTTATGAATGTCCCTGGAGTCCTGTTGTTGCTTGGACCCCTCCATTCTACTAGCGACTGTAGAATAAGTCCTGTTTGGCGGTTTCCTTTTGGGTTTTAAATAGAAAAATTCCTCAGATGTATTTTCTTCCTTATCGGACCCCGAATACTGGCTCTGTTCTCCATCTGCACGCTTGTAATCCGGTCTACAGCCCGATTGAAGAGTTGGAAATCCTTCCGTTACCCACTGGCCATTAGGTATTACATCCACGCTATCATCCTCAACCTCCGAACATGGTGACGTCATCTCGTCAAGCCTCGCTATGGGTTTCTTCACTGGATGCTCGATGTTACTAGGCGTCATCAGTTCTAGTAGCCTGGTAATTTCGCCTCTGATTATTACCAGTTCCGATTGAATTTTATCCAGCTCTTCTCGTCTAACCGGTGATAAGCATGTAGATATCTCCCCTTATACCTTTATAACACTGTGTCTGGTAGTGTTATATCTATATAAACACTGTGTCTGGTAGTGTTATACCTATATAAACACTGTGTCTGGAAGGGTATACCTATATAACACTGTGTCTGGGAGGATTATACATATATAAACACTGTGTCTGGGAGGATTATACCTATATGACACTGTGTCTGGGAGTGCTATGCCTATATAAACATTGTGTCTGGGAGGGTTATACCTATATGACACTTTGTCTGGGAGTGTTATACTTATATAAACACTGTGTCTGGGAGGGTTATACCTATATGACACTGTGTCTGGGAGTGTTATACCTATATAAACACTGTGTCTGGGAGGGTTTTACCTATATAACCCTGTGTCTGGGAGTGTTATACCTATAAGACAATGTGTCTGGGAGTGTTATACCTATATAACACTGTGTCTAGGAGGGTAATACCTATATAACACTGTGTCTGGGAGTGTTATACCTATATAAACACTGTGTCTGGGAGTGTTGTACCTATATAAACACTGTGTCTGGGAGGGTTATACCTATATAAACACCGTGTCTGGGAGGGTTATACCTATATAACCCTGTGTCTGGGAGTGTTATACCTATAAGACAATGTGTCTGGGAGTGTTATACCTATATAACACTGTTTCTGGGAGGGTAATACCTATATAACACTGTGTCTGGGAGTGCTATACCTATATAAACACTGTGTCTGGGAGTGTTATACCTATATAAACACTGTGTCTGGGAGTGTTATATCTATATAACACTGTGTCTGGTAGTGTTATACCTATATAAACACTGTGTCTGGAAGGGTATACCTATATAACACTGTGTCTGGGAGGGTTATACATATATAAATACTGTGTCTGGGAGGGTTATACCTATATGACACTGTGTCTGGGAGTGTTATGCCTATATAAACATTGTGTCTGGGAGGGTTATACCTATATGACACTTTGTCTGGGAGTGTTATACCTATATAAACACTGTGTCTGGGAGGGTTATACCTATATGACACTGTGTCTGGGAGTGTTATACCTATATAAACACTGTGTCTGGGAGGGTTATACCTATATAACCCTGTGTCTGGGAGTGTTATACCTATAAGACAATGTGTCTGGAAGTGTTATACCTATATAACACTGTGTCTGAGAGGGTAATACCTATATAACACTGTGTCTGGGAGTGTTATACCTATATAAACACTGTGTCTGGGAGTGTTGTACCTATATAAACACTGTGTCTGGGAGGGTTATACCTATATGACAATGTGTCTGGGAGTATCATACTTGTATGACACTGTGTCTGGGAGTGTTCTGCCTATATAACCCTGTGTCTGTGAGTGTTATGCCTATATGACACTGTGTCTGTGAGTATTCTACCTATATAAATACTGTGTCTGGGAGTATTATACCTATATAAACACTGTGTCTGGGAGGGTTATACCTATATAACCCTGTGTCTGGGAGCACTATACCTATAAGACAATGTGTCTGGGAGTGTCATACTTGTATGACACTGCATCAGGGAGTGTTATACCTATATGACACTGTGTTTGGGAGTGTTATACCTACATGACACCGTGTCTGGTAATGTTATACCTATGTAAACACTTTGTCTGGGAGTGTTTTACCTATATAAACACTGTGTCTGTGGGTGTTACACATATATGACACTGTGTCTGGGAGTGTTATATCTATATAAACACTGTGTCTGGGAGGGTTATACCTATATAACTCTGTATCTGGGAGTGGTATACTGATATAACACTTCCATCCAAACCAAAGAGTAAAAAGGTCAAACAGACAAACTAATTAATAAAAGCTACAAGAAAAAACAAGCCAAGCTAAAGTTTTCACTTAAACCTCCTGTAATAGAGGCCCGTGGGATATATGCAAATGACCCTTTAAAGACATCAAGTGTTTCAGCTATATGACTTCTGAATGTCCATGAGTTTTTACTTGTCCTTCTCAAGTCTTCATCATTAACAGTCAATTTCATTCATGAGCAGCAGTTCCATTATTCAGACAGTCTTGACATTGTTACATCATTTACAAACACTTTAATTTAAAAACAAGTCACATGGGCTGCATATGATGCACAGAGGTACATGCAGTGCAGTATCACCAGTGTGCATAGATTGTCAGGTTTTACGTAAGAATACTTGAGTTGTTCAAAATCTAGGACAAAGGAAGACAAGATAACGAGTTAGAGTAGCCCAAAGAAAGGAAAGAGGGCAGAAGCCACAAGGAAGTTTTGTGCAGCAGAGTCATGGCACAAAGTCATATAGCTACATCACTAGCAGCTTAACCAAAGGTGGTGCAGGTGTAGAGACAGTTATCCATCAGGTGTTGCTTCAGGTGACATTTAAAGTCTTTCAGGTTGCAGATTGTTTTTAAGTGGAGTGGGATGGCATTCCAGCTTTTAGCAATACAGTGTGAATCCAGGATGTATCCTGCACTATTATTTAGTTTAGTAATGGAGATTAATGATTTGTCAGTGCAGCACGTTGAATGATGTAGTGAAGAGATGGAAATTTGCCAGGGTCCTGCAGTAGTTTGAAGGTTGTAATTAATTGTGACTACAGTAGAAAACTGTTTATTTTGAGACATTTTAGCTGTTTTAGACAGAGGCAGTGATGCTTTCTATATAGTTGGTTGGCTGTGAAGTTAGCTGTTTTAGACAGAGGCAGTGATGCTTTCTATATAGTTGGTTGGTTGTGAAGTTAGCTGTTTTAGACAGAGGCAGTGATGCTGTCTATATAGTTGGTTGGTTGTGAAGTTAGCTGTTTTAGACAGAGGCAGTGATGCTTTCTATATAGTTGGTTGGTTGTGAAGTTAGCTGTTTTAGACAGAGGCAGTGATGCTTTCTATATAGTTGGTTGGTTGGTTGTGAAGTTAGATGTTTTAGACAGAGGCAGTGATGCTTTCTATGTAGTTGGTTGGTTGTGAAGTTAGCTGTTTTAGACAGAGGCAGTGATGCTTTCTATATAGTTGGTTGGCTGTGAAGTTAGCTGTTTTAGACAGAGGCAGTGATGCTTTCTATATAGTTGGTTGGTTGTGAAGTTAGCTGTTTTAGACAGAGGCAGTGATGCTTTCTATATAGTTGGTTGGTTGTGAAGTTAACTGTTTTAGACAGAGGCAGTGATGCTTTCTATATAGTTGGTTGGTTGTGAAGTTAGCTGTTTTAGACAGAGGCAGTGATGCTTTCTATATAGTTGGTTGGCTGTGAAGTTAGCTGTTTTAGACAGAGGCAGTGATGCTTTCTATATAGTTGGTTGGTTGTGAAGTTAGATGTTTTAGACAGAGGCAGTGATGCTTTCTATATAGTTGGTTGGTTGTGAAGTTAGCTGTTTTAGACAGAGGCAGTGATGCTTTCTATATAGTTGGTTGGCTGTGAAGTTAGCTGTTTTAGACAGAGGCAGTGATGCTTTCTATATAGTTGGTTGGTTGTGAAGTTAGCTGTTTTAGACAGAGGCAGTGATGCTTTCTATATAGTTGGTTGGTTGTGAAGTTAACTGTTTTAGACAGAGGCAGTGATGCTTTCTATATAGTTGGTTGGTTGTGAAGTTAGCTGTTTTAGACAGAGGCAGTGATGCTTTCTATATAGTTGGTTGGCTGTGAAGTTAGCTGTTTTAGACAGAGGCAGTGATGCTTTCTATATAGTTGGTTGGTTGTGAAGTTAGATGTTTTAGACAGAGGCAGTGATGCTTTCTATATAGTTGGTTGGTTGTGAAGTTAGCTGTTTTAGACAGAGGCAGTGATGCTTTCTATATAGTTGGTTGGTTGTGAAGTTAGATGTTTTAGACAGAGGCAGTGATGCTTTCTATATAGTTGGTTGGTTGTAAAGTTAGCTGTTTTATTATATCATTGTTCTAGTTTGATAGAGAGGAGATGAGATTGGTTAGGATAGGAGAGGCATATAATAGGGGGGAGAGCAGAAAAGAAGTGGCCATGTTTTGTCTAGCAGAGTCAGTAAGGTGGTGTTTTACTGTACAGAGTCAGCCTAGCTTTGGCTGTGTTTTCTTTATGGCTTACTGAAGGCAAAGATCACATTTCAGGTGGGAATCTATAATCACATCTAATAATCTGGTGTGGGATAACAGTTCTATATTGGACTTGTTGAATGACAGTATATTAAAGGTAGTTTTTTCGGAGGAGAGAGAGTAGTGGTTTAAATATTTTTGGATTCAGAAGGATTTGTGAGCTGTTTAGCTAATCTTCTATGGAGGCAAATTATTTCTGGGTGAGTGTTTGGAACATGGCTAGTATCCTACCTGCATATATTGGAATATTGTACTATGGTGGCTTCTTTGGCTGCTGTGTTTAGATCACTAATAAATAAGTTAAAGAGTAGTGGTCCTAAATGTAGCCTTGTGGGACACTGACAGATACAGGAAGGAAAGTGGGTAAATCATCTTGCCATTTCACTGCTTGGGACCTATAAGTGAGGTAACTAAGAAAGTGGTTAAGTGAGGAGGATGATATCCCATAGGAAGATAGTTTAGTTAGGAGAATTTGATGACTGACCATCTCTATTGCCTTGGATATATCCAGAAATAGGGCTGAGGATACAAGACCTTAATTTCTATTGTGCTTTATCATATCTGTGAACCTTAGAAGGGCAGTGGTTGTACTGTGATGAGGAGTGCAGAGGTTATAAGAAGTAATCTATGCATTAAGCTGAGAGTGAACATATCTTTTTAAGATTGTGGATAAGGGTGAGAGAATGGGGACTGGTCTATAGTTTGTTAGGTCAGTTGATGAGACACCTTTATGGGGGGCATTATATACTTTTTTTTTCCCATAAGGTGAGGATGTATTTTTCTTGGATAGAGTAGTTTATTAGAATTGAGATGGAATGTACAAGGCTATGTGCGGTGAGTTTGTGGTGTTCAGATGGAAGTTGGTTGGGGCAGTGCTTGTTGTCTTAAGGGACTGTAGGCATTTTTTAATTGTAGATGTTAGTGATGGAGTAAGTGTGAAGGTCTATTGTGGCTTCAATGATTGGTGTGGGATGGCTGGATTAGTAATAGTTTTGTTTTATAGGACAGAGGTTACTATGAAGCAATGCTTTGGGAGTTATTGGTAGGGGATGGGCTGGGTTGGGTATATTTTCCAGGATTGAGCAATGTATTTATGGATTTCCAGAACTGTTTTGAATTGTTTGATGATGAATTTTGGGTGTTGTTATAATAAACTTTTTGTCCTGTTTTATGCGCTGTTTGCTATGGCCCCTTAGCTACCTATATTGCTACAGGGATATTTGAGACTTGGTCTGTAGCCAGAACTTTCAGGCTTTGTCACTAAGTTGCATGAGTTGCTTTTTTTAAGTTAACCAAGAGACTGAGTTGTTTTAACTCTTTTGGTTCTTAATGGTGCTTGTTCTTTTAATAAATTTAGAAATATTGTTTTAAATATGTCTACTGCTACTTCAAAGGGAAGAGTTTTACATGAAGTCAGATAACCTGGAGCAGGCTTGAATTAAAGTTTCTTCACTGAAATTATTGAGGTTTCTGACAGTGTTATAGTGATAATCCTTGGGGGCTTTTTGGGGTGTGTTATTCCTTTTAATTTCTCCAAGTGTTTTGGGTTTCTAATACCATGATGGGAATGGACCCCGTTCCTAAGTCAAAGTACGATTAAAGTTCATGAAATTAGTATTGTTTCAATCTTTGATGTCAGCCAGCAGTGCTCTTCACAGCACCCGAAATGTGCCCAGTAATGACTCCTTCTGCAATTCGTACGGAGTTACATGTATAGCGTAACATATCTAAATACGATTGTAAATTCTTTTTTGCAAGACCCATTGCTATTACTACTATTGGAACTGTCTGGATATCTTTCTTCCAGATTGCTCTCATTTCTGCTTGCAAATCCTGATATTTTATGACTTTGTGTCTCTGTATGCAAGACACTGTAGTCACTGGGTGTGGCAATTTCAATGATCAATGCTACTTTTGTCTTCTTTTCATGGGCCACTATATCCATTCTTCTAGCATCTGTCTTTTGAACTGTTGGTAATGGCTGATCCCATGTGATGTAGGCTTCATCATTTTCTATGTTGCTTTGTGGCTCATGTTTCTAGTGTTTTTCAGCCATTTCAATACCATAATGTTTGCACAATCCCCAGTGCAACAGTCTTGCCATATTATGCCTTTCAGTATACAGTCTTTCTCCCATTGGCATGTCACAACCAGCAACAAGGTGTGCAACTATTTTTTGTTTTACAAAACCTACAGTTTTCTGTTTCACATGATCAATGGACTTTGTAAACCAACGTGTATGTAGTCTACTATCTTGGGCTGCCAATATTAACCTTTCATCTCTTGGTTTGAATTTGCCTCTCCTTAACCATTCCTGCATTCGATCCTGATCAACATGAGGTTCTTACAGATGTTTTCTATACTTGCAACTATATTTATGCATTTTCCACATTTTTGGCCTTCTCATCTGGTCCTTCACCTTATATTCTTTCTTTTGTTTTTTGGGGCATTCAGTTGGTCCCTGATTTTTATTTACTGGTTTGATTTCCATTCCTGCTTAATGACGATGTGCTTCTGCTAGATTAAGCAGAGAAGTCATCTTAGATTTATTCTGCTCATGTTTCAAAACTTTCACTACATTTGGGTCTTGTGAAGTCAGCAGATATGTTTGCAGTCCTACGATTGCAGATCTGTACATGTAATCAATTTCAAGGTGGCCCATACTTCCTTTGGCACAGGGAATATATAATCTTGGTATGCACTGATTTTTATAAATCATTTGCTGAGCATGAAGTATCCTTCTTGTTTTCCTGTCTAATCTGTCAAATACATTTTGGGGCCAGTTAAGTCACCCCAAAACTCTAAGTTAGGATAGGAAGAGCAAATTGATTTATAGCTTGAATTTTGTTCCTAGATGTCAACGCTGTTTTCAGGATTAATTTTACTCTTCTAAAGTATTCCTTACTAAGTTTTATTCACGTTTGTGCATGTTTTATTGTTGAACCTTCATTAATTTCCAAATATTTATACACTCCCTCTTGCTCAAGTTCTTTTATATCACATTATTGCCCCACACTGATATTTTCTTGGTGCTGCAGTTTTCCTGCTTTAAAGGCTCCTTTTGCACATTTATCAAGACCAAGTGACATTCTTATATCTGAAAAAGTTTTGATGATTTGCATTTGTGCTTTCAGTTCCTCATCTGATGAGCTATACAGTTTTAAATCACTGACAAAGAGAAGATGGGAAGTCTTTACACTTTGTTTTTCTAGGAACCAAATTATAGCCATGGCTTAAACTGTTAAGTAGACAGCTTAATGGGTTAAGGGTAAGACCGAATATCAACAGTGACAAAGAGTCACCTTGGAATATCCCCCTTTGGATTTTTATCCCTGGGGTAATAATGTGTCCTTTATCATGGCTTAATTGCAAAGTGGTCTGCAACTGTTTCATGGTCACTGTAATGTAGTCGATCAGTGTAGGGTGTATCTTATACATTTTTAAGGCCTCTTTTATCCATGAATGTGGAATAATATCAAATGCTTTTTTGTAGTCAGCCCATGTCATACTTAGATTCTTCTCCTTTTTACAGTTCTCCACTATGACTTTATTTAACAAGTGATCCTTTGTTCCAGATGACTTTCTTTTGTTGCCCATTTGTTCTGTTGCCATAATTGAGTTTTCTTCTAAATGACTATAAACTCTGTCAACATCAATTCCAGTGTATATTTTATACGTCGTCAGAAGGAAAGTTATTGATCTGTAATTTTTAGTGTAGCTTGCAGGTTCACTCGAGTAGGAACATTGTTTTTCCTGTTGTTAGCCATGTTGCTGTCTGTTTGGAATGCACATATAAATAGTTCTTACTCATGGCTAAATATTTGTGCAAAGATGTTAATACTTTTAATCAGAAGTTAGGTACTGCATCTGGGCCTGCGGTTTTCCAATCAGAGGCTTTTCTTAACTTTGTTTCAATCTCTCTGTCTGTTACTTCATCCCATTTTATATCCTGTACCTTTAAACTTCTTATTCTTTCTTTTAATTCTTCTGTCAATTTAGCAACTTTGTTATGTTACACAGGATCTTAATAAATGCTTCTCCAAAATATATCTGTTTCTTCTTTTTTTGGTGGTCTTTCAATTCCCTTTACCTTGTTTCCCAGTTCTCTATAAAATCCACCTGTGCTGAGATTTTTAGTTTATTTGCGATAGTGCATGATAGATCCTGACATGTTCTAATACTGTGCATTGCTTTTATCTTTCTAAGTATTTTTGTAGATTGGTTCTGTCTTCTATATCCTTCTAACAGTGACACTTCTTCTCTTAATTGCTTTATAGTTTTCTCTATTCAGTACTTCCATGATGGCATTCAATTTCTCCCCTTCCTTTCCTTCACTATCCTGTGTTCTTGTGGTAGAATTTTATCAGTTATTAATTTAGCTGCACAGTAATACATCCTATATATCCTGTTTACTTCTGTTGTATCACATGGATCTCTATGGACACTCCTAATTACTGTGTTCATTTTTTATCAGACTTCTGACTTTTGGGTTTTATTGACCTTCTTGCATATATTTCTTTCATTGATCTTAATATGTCTATCTATCTCTGTTAAATCAAGCAACTCTTCTCTTAGCTCATTTTCTTGTAAACTGATGGCACATTTTTTGTTTTCCATTTCCTGTGGACATTCTATAGAAAGTTCCATAGCATTTTCTTGTGTCACCTTCTCTTCAATTTCATCCTGTGCCATATGTTGCTCTGTTATATGAGAACTCACTGGCCTAACACAACTCAACATTAACTGCGTCAGTTTCCACAGTTTCCTGTTCCTTCCCTTACTGTCCAGCTTCAAGTGGATGTTTATACTAGTTTTCTGTGTAAGGCTCAAAAATGTCTTCATATGGCACCTGACCAATTGTTTTCTGTTCCACTGGTTTCCACTTAATTTGGATGTCCATTGCTCTATCCTGTTGTGGTGCTTTCTGAATTAGATTTTCTGCACTGAGTCCTTCATTTTGCAGGTACTTCATAACTTCAGTTTCTATTTCTTTACCTTCTACATTACTAATCTTCTTTTCTACTTTTCTTCTTTGTCTTCTTATTTTTTGTCTTATCTAATTTCTCCAAATCTTTTGGGTTTCTAATACCAAGATGAGAATGGTCCCCATTCCTAAGTCAAAGTATGATTAAAGTTCATGAAATTAGTATTGCTTCAGTCTTTGATGTCAGCCAAAAGTTCTCTTCGCAGCACCCGCAGTATGCCCTTTAATGACTCCTTCTGCAATTCATGTGGGGTTACATGGATTGGTAACATATCTAAATACGATTGTAGATTCTTTCTTATAAGACCCGTTGCTCCTACTACTATTGGAACTATCTGGGTATCTTTCTTCCACATTGTTCTTGCTTCTGCCTGCAAATCCTGGTATTTTATGACTTTGTGTCTCTCTGTACCCAAGACACTGTAGTCACTGGGTGTGATGATTTCAATGATCGATGCTACTTTTGTCTTCTTTTCTTGGACCACTATATCCAGTTTTCTAGCACCTGTCTTTTGAACAGTTGGTAATGGGTGATCCCATGTGATATAAACGTCATCATTTTCTATGATGCTTTGTGGCCATATTTCCAGTGTTTTTCAGCCACGTCGATACCATAATGTTTGCACAATCCCAAGTGCAACAGTCTCGCCACATTATTATGCCTTTCAGTATACAGTCCTTCTGCCATTAGTGTGTTACAACCAGCAACAAGGTGTGTGACTGTTTCCACTTCTGTTTTACAAAACCTAAATTTGTCTGTTTCTCCCACATGTTCAATGGACTTTGTAAACCAACATGTACATAGTCCAGTATCTTGGGCTGCCAATATTAACCTTTCATTTCTTGGTTTGAATTCAACTCTCCTTAACCATTCCCGCATTTGTTCTTGATCAGCATGAGAAGTTTTCTATACTTGCAACTATATTTATGTTTTTTCCACATTTCTTGCCTTCTCATCAGTTCCTTCACCTTATATTCTTTCTTTTGTTTTTTGGCACATTCATTTGCTGCCTTGTTTTTATCTACTTCTAGTTTGATTTCCTTTCCTGCTTGACATTGATATGCTTCTGCTAAATTAAGCAGAGAAGTCATCTTAGATTCATTCTTCTCATGTATCAAAACCTTCATTGCATTTGGATCTTGTGTAGTTATTAGATATGTGTGGAGTCCCATGTAATCAATTTCAAGGAGGCCCATCCCTCCTTTGGAATGGGAAATATATAATCTTGGTATAAAATGATTTTTATAAATCATTTGGTGAGCATGAAGCATCCTTCTTGTTTTAATATTGAATCTATCCAACACTTTTTGGGACCAGTCAATCACTCCAAAACTATATGTTAGGACAGGAAGAGCAAATTGATTTATAGCTTGATGAAAACTGAAAGATATATGAGATGTTGTTTAATCTGAGAAACACAACCTCATCTTATAACTGAACATTTTCCATGCTTGATTTGAGGGGTGTGTCAAAGCCATTTCTTCTGATCCATTCTACAGTGACAACCCAAAAGGAGGCCATTCTTTCTAAGACCAAAGTCACTGTCAAACTGAAATGAGTATTTTCATTACTTTGTTTTGTAATCTAGAACTTCACAAAAATTATACTGTAAATACAGAGAAAAATTATGAATGTTTTATTTTTATTTTTATTTTTATTTTTACATTTGTTAACCGGGCTAGTCTAGCTGGATATATGTCCATTTTCAGTAGAGGCCCGGGGAAAAAAGCTCCAAGCAAAAAACAATGACAAAGTTAATAAAGCATAAAAAAAAACATAGAGAAGAATCACAATACATGGTTACATTGGTCTAAAATCAGTTATCATAATAAATATATAATCTATTAAAGTTTTTAGTACAACATTATTTTAAGCAATTATACATAAAATGCACTAATTGGTATGAGGAAGTCTCAGATAAGGGAAAAGAATATTTATGTTAATCTCATATTACAAAGAAAGTGTAGTTTCTTGATTTGGAGGCATAGGTTATAGGAGTAAGAATAGGGGTAAGAGCAAGAAGCAGAAAGATGTCAGTCTGGGTTAGCACATGGACAGAGCCAATGAGTTTTCAGATGTTCTTTAAGATGTTTTTAAAGAGAGAAATAGAAGCAAGGGTAGATAGTTCAGAAGGAAGCTGATTCCAGATTTTTCCTGCAGTGTTTGAGAAAAGTGAATTGCCGGCTTTGTTATTAGCTTTATTTGAGGAAACTAGAAGCTTAGTAGCAGAGCGTAGTGTAGGTAGATTAGTATATGGTGTAATTAGGTTAGTGAGGATAGGGGTGTTGTTAGGATAATATAGGATCTTTTGAGTCATAAGTAATTGTTGACAGAGTATATGGTTTTGCAATTCTAGCCATCCTAGTTTGAGGTTAAGGCAGTGGTGAGTTTTAAAGGGGGAGCTGGTGGTGAATCTAGCTATACTATTGTAGCATGTGGAGAGTTTAGAGAGGTTGTTCTTGGATAGGTTAGTATATATAATAGAGGCATAGAAAAGGGTGGAAATGAGGTGGGTTTGGGCGATAGTTTTCCTAGCAGAAGGAGACTGAGAAGGTTCTCAAGAGTATTGGTATTATTACCTGGGGGTAGATGCATGCAAATTAGATAGAAAGATTTGGAGTTATTGATTTGGATTTTGGTAGTTAGGATTTCAGATGTGGTGTCTGATGAAGGAAGCACTTTAATGGTGGAAACGTGGAGGTTAGATTTATAAAGGATTGCTATTCCTCCACCTTTTTTGCTTTTATGGTCATTTCTAAGGATGTTATAGCCAGGAGGGGGTAATTTCCTGGTCTAGGGTAGATGGTTTTAGCCAAGTTTCAGTAAGACATAGAATGTCAAATGAGTGTACATCAAGGAGTGCATGCAGGTGGGGAATTTTATTGTTAATACTTCTAATGTTAAGGTGAGATATGAATAGGGAGTTAGATGGTATAGTTAATGTAGAAGTTATAGGTACTGTTAAATTGGATGGGTTAATTGTATGGTTAGCATTGGGGCCAGGGTTAGGATGAATATCACCACCTAGGAGGAGGTGTTGCTGGGGATATTGTAGAGTTTTAGGTAGTTTGTAGAGGTTGTTAAAAATCTTTTTGGCAGGTAAGTAAGTGATGTGGGTAGTTCTATGAAATTTTAGTAGTGTAAAGTTTGAATTATAGGTTATGTTACTGTGGTTAAGGGAGAAGATAAATGAAAATGGTAGAGTTTGTTTGAAGTAATGGTTAATTTCAGGTAGAGGATGCTCTTCAAAGGAAGTGAGTAAGTAAGGTATGGTCAGACAAGATATTGTGGTAGTGAAGAGTAGTATGCTTGTGAATATATTTTTCTTTGTTGGGGCCATGGCAAAAAGTAAATTTATGTAGGGAGTATTTAAAGTTAGTAGGTGCTGTAGAAAAAAGAAGAGAATGTTAGAGAAAAATAAGCAGGGTATAACAAAAGCAGGTAGGAAATTAGAGGAGGGTTAGATTAGAGGTTGACTTGGGAAGTGTGTTAATGATGTGGATGGTAAGGTAGGAGAGGGGTGGTTAGAAAGAGTTAAGTAGTACTAATTAGGAGAGAGAGGTAAGGGAGTGGCCTGGTGATGTTAAGGTATGTGATAGGATGAGATAGTAGGGGGGAGTGGTCAGTGAAGTATAAGTGTAAGATTAGTAGGGGTGGGTTGGAATTGGGGGTAGGGTAGGGGAGCAGAGTGAGCCCGCAGGGCGAACAGAGTGGGTAGAAACAGACAATGGAGCAGCTAGAGGAGAAAAAAATCAGTCAGCAGAGCTGATTACAGAAGGTACATTGAGTAAGTCTAAAGTGGGTAGGAGCAGAGATAAGTAAGGGGTCTATTAGAAAGCAGGAGAGTGTAGCAATTTAGAATGAAGGGTACAGTGTGAAGTTTAAGAGTAGTTCAAGGTCATAGAAGTAAAGAGTAGTAAAATCAGAAAGCCAAATAGATAAGCAGGAGAAATATTGGAGAGAGTAGAGATACCACTTACTGGACAAAGCTAGTATTATAAGCAAGTACAGTAAGGAGGGTAGGCAATTTCCAGATAAGGAAGGAGGATAAGTTAGTAAGAGGGATACCAAGAGGTGGAGTAAAGTATTGTTAACAAGGTAGCTAGTTGGGGGGGGTAAGAGGCTGCTGGCTGACTGGGCTCAGAGCTTGCTTTAGAGCCCCTGAATCAATAGTGGACGGTAGTATGTTTTACAGGCAGGACATAGATAACATACTTTTCTGGTTTCCTTGAGAGGGGGTGCAGGGAGTAGAGGCTGAGGGAAGAAACCACAGTTTATTTGTCGGACGGGTCCTTTGTCACCCGGTAGGTAGGTTCACACAAAGTTATAGAGTGGAACAGCACAGTGACGTGCAGGGTACTTGTGGGAGAGAGACAGAGAGAGAGACAACAGTGGTAGTGAGTAGCAAGAAGCAAGCATTAACACAAAGTTAGATAGTTAGAACAATAGTTTTAAAAATACAGTTAGAAAATATATATTCACTTCTATGTTAAAAGCTACCAATATCATAAGAGAGCTTGTAATCAGTTTAAAAATACAGTTAGAAAATGCACATTCACTTCTATGTTAAAAACTACCAATATCATAAGAGAGCTTGTAATCAGTTATGTCAAATATCTAGCAGGTTATGTTGTGTAGGCTCAGTAGAACACATAACTCCATTAGAATAAAGACATATTCAGACATAAATGAATGAAGAAAGAGTCAAGCCAGAATTAGGAACTATGCATAGAAATTAACAGGATTTAATATATTATTACTTAATGTGAGTATGAACTGGTAGCAGGCCTATAGTCTGCACTAGGCTTTGGACAGAGGAAGCAGCACATTAATTATTACAGCATTTGGCTAAAGCATCCTCCTGGTTGGCAAGATACTGCAGGCATTACCCAATCTTTGTTTAAAAAAAATGTTTATATATGTATATTATTGTGAGTCCTACTTAAAATAAAAAGTAGTGTAGGTAGATGTGATATCCAAACGTAGCCAATGGCCATGGTATAGCTTCCATAGGGTTGGAGTGAAGCAAAAAGGCTAATCCCGGCCTTTTAGTTATGTAAAATGGGTGTAATTACTAATATTTCAAGTTTAAAGGTATATTTGACTAGAAGTTAATCTGATTCCCAAAAAACGTGAAGGCCGAGGCACAAGCAGCCATTGTGTCCACAATGGTGTTTCTACACGCACATAAAAGCATCCATGTGGACCTCGAACTGCTATTAGTTCTACACTTTAATTGGGTAAAAAAAATTAGAAACTAAGTTGTAATTACAATTACAGTTAATATTGCTACTTACAATTACAGTTGATATTGCTATGTGGACTAGAAACTGGACTATAAAGTCTTAATTACAATCCAGCAGAGACTGGTTAGAGAAAAACAGCAATGAATACCTACAGCTTCGGACTTACAAACCAGCCGTTACAGGCTTCAAGGTGTGGGTCATACAAGACCTACATCAGTTTCTGTAAACCCCCGAGTAAGCTAGCTTCAGTATAATAACAGTTAAGATGCCCGGCTTGCAATCCAGTAGTTACGGGTTACACAATAATTCACAGAGACCTATGGTAGTTTTAGAGCGCCCATAAGTAAAGCTAGTTAAAAGTGTAATAGCAAACCTGTAAGTGTATTTATTAGCTGAGAAATAGCTAAAAACTAGAGAAAAGTTGAAACAGAGTCAGATATAAGAGCCCGTTTCAGCTGCCGACTCGACTAGCTCTCAATATATTAAATAAGCATTACAGGCTAATGCTAGTAACCAAAAAGTACAAGCAGCAGTCGTGCCTAAGATTCTACATAGCAAGCAAAGAAGGCAAAACTGTTACCATTGTGTTTAAGCTGCTGACTCGACTAGCTTACATACAGGCTAACGCTGGTAACTAAACAGTATAAGCAGCAGGCGTTTTGGGCTAAGGGGAGTATTCGTGGCTTAGTTTCTGCAAAGCAAGCAAAGGAGGCGAAAATTTTACCATTTTATATTATGGTATATTTATATTATAGTAATGGACATGCACTGAGGTTGGACTATGTAGTCTTATCATAGCCTGACATTTTTGAACTGTTTCACTCAGTGAAGTCTACAGGACATCTATTTATTGTAGCGTATCACATGTGTGACAATGCCATATCTGACATGCAAACACAATGCAATTTGGATGAGAGGCCCTTGCCATCTAGTAGGAATGTATAACTTTTTTTTCCTGACTATAGTACTCACCATACCTCTCAAACTGTTAGCACAAGAAATGTGGAGAAAGCCTAGAATAATGGGGGGGGGGGGGCAAAGGAAAAAAATATGACAGATTTTAAATATTGCTCTAATAAAATAAAAAGTTGCTAGAATAACATGATTTGTGTTAGCATACATTTTCTGAAGGATATGAAGTTTGAAACTCAAATGTATGGCATTATTTAGTGGCTTGAATCCTCAGTGATTTGGCAGAAAACCACAAATTTTATGAGGAAAAGATCAAAAATATGTAGAAAAAATCTGGCCAGTTGAGAGGTATGCTACCCACATGAGTCTTAATGCGGACCCAAGCTATCTACCCAGTTATTCAAATCTCTAACTCCTATTCGGCTTGACAATGGGATGCTGTCAGTCCTGTAAGCTGCAATAATTTGCTGCTTTCCAATGGGGGACAGTACTGCATTGTACTTTCAGACCTTTTTCCACACAAACTGATAATCTGACTTAACTGTTAAACGGAAATCTAGGGGGTTGGAACAGGTAGGGATTTATTAGTAAGGACCAAACTAATAATATTTCAGCCTCTGGTGTGTTGGAGGACAAATTTATTGAGGAAGTATTTGTTTACCCAGTTTAAAAATCTTTGAACATACCCCAAATTAGATGTATAGGTGCTGTAGCCTACAAAAGAATTATTGAAGTCAACAAGGATTACGGAATTGTTGCTGATACAGATATCTCCTAGAAATGGCTGGAATTTTGCATGATTATCTGAGGTCATGGAGGGGGATCTGTAACTGGCTGTAAGATGGAGGTTTGCCTTGCCCAGCATAAGCTGGAGTTCTAAGAACTCCCAATTGGATTCTTTGGGAATCAGACTTGAAATGATAGCATCATTGACCATCCAAGACACTCCATCACTGTCTGGTAGGCTCAAAACCCAGGGACAAGAGGGGCTTCCTCTTTGCTAGTTCATTTTTGGGTGGGGGTGAACAAAAGTCAAAAAACTTGGCATCTAGCAAATCATCCTCATGTAGTATTCTTAGATGTTTTTAAAATTATTATAAGCAACATTTGCAGTGTTAAAAAATCACACTTACTGTTAAACCTGTCATTTTATAAATATATTCGAAATAATTACAAAAACATTTGAAACAATATCTGAATCACATAAAATGTATAAAAAACGGAAAACAACCATATTTTTTGCAATGTACTACTTTTTTGCATTAGCTAAAGCTATTCAAAATATCCAAAGTGTGGAAAGTGTTGGCAAGTGTGTGCTGTATTACAGTGCAGTTATTTCGCAAAGTACAGTCATTTCAAAGAATATTTATCAAAGTACAGTTTTTCAAAGAGATTATTGTGCATTTGAATATTATTACAAGTACCTGGCATGTGTGCATGTATGTGCATAATTACAAGGGCATTGTGTTTTACTATAATTTGAGGGCATGGCAGAAGGATTTTGCAGACCCGCACTACTTGTGTTTTGTAACACTATTGCAGAAAACTGGAGCGTGTTTGAGCAAGAATACATTTTCATACAGGCTGCTTTTTCTGACAAAGGCATGTACAAATGCATTTATTCTGCTTAATTTGGCTGGGTCAGAAGACATTGAAAGAGAGCATTCATTTACATATGCACCTGCTATGTTTGTAGGAGAGGGCGAAGACTACCACATTGTGGTACCGGCCGAAATGTGGGAAGACCCTGAATTCTTAAAATATAAATTTACAGAAATGTGTAACTGCCAAATGAATTTTTCAATGGAAATACGCTTATTTTACAGAAGAGATAAAAAGCCTGGTGAAACTTTTGGCGGATATATATATGACTTGAGAAATAAGGCTAAAATGTGCAGATTTGGTGATCTGAGAGATGAGTTGATAAAAGACAGGTTTGTGTGCAGTATTAATAATGACACAGTGAGAAAGATTTTGCTTTGAGACAATGATTTAATGTTAAATAAGGCCATTGAGATTTGTCAGATATACAAGCTTATAGAAAGGCACAAAGTTATGCTTAAAAATGAGAAAGCAAGCCTTCCAGTACCTTCTGCAGCTAATGTAGATAGTATGCAGCATGAGGTTAAAAGATACAGGCCTAAGTATTGGGCAGTCACAGCCAGTGTCATAGTCAGAGCTCCAGCAAAACCCAGAGCAGCTTCAGTAAGGCTCAGGGTACACACGGCAAGGCACAAGGGTGACTTAGCAAAACCTGTAGCTAGCCTCATAGTCAGCTGTCATAACTGTGGTGGTAACCATAAACCCAAATGAGAAAAGTGTTTACCTTTTGGTCAGCAATGCCATTCTTGCAATAAGTGGAATAACTTCAAAAGGTTTTGTAAATCAACTAAAGTACATTCTTTTATTAAAAGAGAGCATGCAAAGAGGCAAGTTAATCAATTAGAAAGCTGCAACCCTACTGTTTATGTTGATAGTGTGTCTGTGCTTGTTGTAACAGTCAATGCAGTAGATTTTTGGGCAAAAACGAAATCTTTTGTACTGTTTGGATTATTGGGAGTCCTGTAGAGCTCAAAGCAGTTACTGGCTCAAAGTGCAGTGTTATGTCAGCAGAAACCTTTGCTAGAGTAAAAGCTGCAGAACAACTTGATTTGAGAAAGTGTGTGAAGCTTGTTGCTTATTGTGGTGAAGAAATTCAAACCAAAGGCTTAGTAGTGCTTTCATGTTATTCTGCTGGGAACATCAATGACTTGCAATTTTACATAGTCAAGAGACACATGCAGTAATTGTTAGGCCTCAGAGACAGTTTGAAAATGGGACTGCTTTCATTTAACAAAGAAGCCCACCATGTAAGCCTGAATGACAACAGCCCAAATTTCTCCCAAACTGTTTTTTCTGAGTACGCTGATATTTTCGTAGACAAACTAGGCAAACTCCCACTTGTGTACTCCATAAAAATTAGACCCAGAGGTCAGCCCAGTTATCAGACCAGCACAGACAGTTCCAGTAGCTATGCAGAACAGAGTCAAAGCTGAATTAGATGAAATGGTCCAAGTAGGAGTAATTTGTCCAGTAGAATAGCCAACTGAATAGGTATCTTCCATGGTATTGCTCACAAGAACAGCTCAGATTATATTAGAATATGTATTGATCCAAGAGACTTGAACAAAGCATTAAAAAAGCCTCATCATCCTATGCACACAGTCAAGGAGGATGCTGCCCTCATGCCAAATGTCACTGTTTTAAATGCAAAAATTCATTTTGGCAAATTTTGCTTGATTGCAAATCTTCATTGCTAACCACATTTTGTACACCATTTGGCAGGTGCAGATTTCTGAGAATGCCATTTGGAATAAATTTTGCCAGTGAAGTCTTTCAGCATGCAATGGAACAAATTTTTTCTGGCTATCCATGTGCTGTTATAGTAGATGATATTCTTGTAGAAGGCAATGGTGAAGTTGAACATGATAGAAACCTCAAGAAAGCTCTGGAAAGAACACGTGAAGTGAATCTTAAGCTGAATCCTCAAAAGTGAAAATGTAGGCTATGAGAAGTTACTTATGTTGGTCACTTGTTTACCATTTCAGTTTTCTGACCATATCCTTCCAAGCAAACATCAATTCTTGATATGCCAGCTCCAGACAAAATTCAAGCCTTACAACGTTTTCTTGGCATGGTCAACTCCTTAGGCAAGTTCATTCCAGATTTAAGCCAACTTTCAGCACTGCTCAGAGAGCCAA
This sequence comes from Protopterus annectens, assembly GCF_019279795.1. NCBI lineage: Eukaryota > Metazoa > Chordata > Ceratodontiformes > Protopteridae > Protopterus > Protopterus annectens. Next base: position 688,368,837 of record NC_056743.1, read on the forward strand.
CATGCAAAGATATAAGCTGCTCATGGTCAGAACAGCACCAAAGAGTATTTGATGTCCTGAAGCAGAAAATTGCCCAGCCACCCGCTCTACGCTACTATGTTGTTCACCCCACCTGCTAGAACCAAGATTGCTCTCTCTCATCTCTCTCTCCTATTCTCCTCACCTATCACCTATAACCTACAAAAAGCAAAACCTAGTAAAAACAAACCTATGCTATAACAACATTGCATTGCCATAACCTAGCTACTTCCAGAACCCAGAGACCCATAACCTGAAAACAACTAAGGTTGGCTGGAATTCTCCAAAATCTATCTGGTAACAATCAGCTTATTGTGCCCACCATAAAATACTGTACCAACCTAACAACACCTCTCTCTCCTCAATCCTTAATCCCAAATCTTCTCTTCTTCTCTCTCTTCATCTCTCTTGTAAACTCTAATAAAATCAATCCATAATAATACAGCTCTCTCTCTTAATACTCTTAGTACTGAGAATAGGTTGCCAGCAGAATTTTTTAAATCAGAATCATCATTGCCTCTTTTTAAACAAAATAACAAACTCAAAAATCAAAAAAAAATCACTGGCTTTGTTCCTTTACTATACCCTTGCTTTTACTCCTTTTTTCTCTTTCTTCTCTTTCTTCCCTTAACTTCCTACTTTCTGCCCCTTCTGCCTGCCTATAAACATAACTTAAATCTCTATACACTTGCTTTGCTTCTATTATCTTGCTTCTATTATCTTTATTTTTGCTTTTTTAACTTTTGTTGCTTTTTTATTTTATCTTTTACTTTTCCTTGATGATCCTTAATCTTCTTTATTTCCTCCTTCTTTTTTATTATCCTCTTTGTCCTTTTGCATATCTCTCATTTAATATCCTCATTTTTCCTCATTTATTTTATTATAAAATTACTTAAATTTTGTGTAATCCTTATTTTATTTTTTTTTTTTTTTTTTTTTTTGCTATTTTTTAACCATTTTTTTTTGTTTGTTTATTTCATTTTTATATTTTTGTGTTTATTTATAATATTTCTTTGTATGTATTTGTGTGTGTATTTTTCTGGAAAAATCTAATATAAAATAAATATTAAAAATTGTTCACAAACAAGTAACTCTTTCCTGTGATGTTTCTAAGTTTGGTCTAGGTGCAATAATTCTTCAAAAGGGTAGACCAGTAGCCTATGCATTGAGAACTCTTATCCAAACCAAGATGCAGTATGCTCAGATTGAAAAAGACTTTTTGGCAATTGTGTTTGCATGTTCGAAGTTCCATGATTATATTTATGGCCGACCTATCCAAATAGAAACTGACCACCGGCCTCTCATCACTATTTTGAGAAAACCTATGCACACAGCTCCTGCAAGATTGCAATGCATGATGCTCAACTTGCAAAAGTTCAATTTCAATCTTGTTTACACAAAAGGCAGACTTCTTTATCTTGCTGATACCTTATCCAGGTTGCCCAGAAAAAAAAAACAGAACAGCATGACAACGAGCAACCCGATTTTAAAGTCATGGAAATGAGAATTTTTTCTTCCACACATCTTGATGAGCTCAGAACTCACACAGCTTCAGATCCAGTTCTTCAAAAGCTCATCCTCTTTATCAGTTGAGGATGGCCTTCAAAGCAATCCTGTTTACCAGTAGCAATATTTTCCCTACAGAGATGATATTTTGTCAGTCAATGGTATCATCATGAAAGGACCTAAAATGATTGTCCCAAAGTATTAGCAACAAGATTACATTAAGATCCTGCATCATGGCCACCCTGGAACTGATTCTACAAAAAGAAGGGCAAGAGAACTAGTATTTTGGCCTTTTATGTCAAAAGATATTGAGAAAGTACTTTCATCTTGTTCAGTTCGTAATAGTACAAAGCCACATCAACTAAAAGAACCACTTCAGTTAAGCCAGATTCCTGAACTACCTTGGTTGATAGTAGTCACAGATATCTTTGAGTGGAATGGTCAACATTACTTGGTGTTAGTAGACTCTTATTCAAACTGGTTCAAGATTGACCTGCTTCCTAACCTAACATCCAATACTGTCATTACTAAGTTGAAGAGACATTTTTATGTCCATGGTAGTCCACAGAGAGTCATTTCTGACAATGGTGAATAGCTTACAAGTCAGCAGTTCAGACAATTTGCTGAAATGTGGGACTTTGTTCATTTTATAAGTAGTCCTGATTACCCACAGTCAAACGGCTTAGTTGAATGTGCAGTTCAAAGTACAAAACAGCTGTTAGAAAAATCCAAACATGACAATACTGATGTTTTCCTAAACTTGCTAAATCTCAGAAACATTCCTCGTGATGATCATCTTGGTTCACCTACCCAGACCCTTATGTTGAGATAAACCAGAACCACCTTACCAATCAGCAGCAAGTTATTGGTTCTATGTGCTAAGAACAGCAAAGCAGTGAAAGTTCAACTGTTGAAAAAGTGTTTGTACCAGAAGTCATACTATGATAAGACCACAAACTGCTCAGTTCATTAAAAGAAGGGGAGATAGTGAGGATGGAGACATCAAAAGGTTTTGATCACATTGGATTTGTGAAAAGTTTGTGTCAAGAGTTGTGATCGTACATTATGGAATCATAAGGAATGGAATTTAGGTGGAATTGGAAACATTTATTACCTGTGTCCGAGCCAATGTTACAGCATCTTGCCCATGACAAAGACTCTAATTCTCAGAGTGACTTGTCCAATGTTCCTATTTCAGAGGACATTTCATTAGCAATCCCTGTTCCTGAGAATATCCCTGAGAGTCTTCAAGCAAAACATTCCCCAGTGACTGTCCCTGTTGCTAAACCCAGTCCTATTACATTATGAGACCAGATCACATTTCCAGGCCTAGTTCTAGATATGGCAACTTGGACATGACTGTTGTTTTATTTATTATTGTCTGTATAATTGCATGCCTATTCAAATGTCATTCCAATATGAGACAGCTCAGTAAAATGGGAGTATGTAGTTCACAGGGTGTGATATACCTGTAAGAAGCATTCCAGTCAGTGGGCACGTGCATATAAGTACTGAACATGTGTAAGCAAGAGTGCCATTTTCAGTGAGTAGCCAGAGTGATAGCATGCATGTATGTAGTAGTCAGTCAGTTTAAGTTTAATGTTCCTGCCATCCATTCTGATGTGTTTTTATGCAATAAACTACTTAAATGAACATCTGAGCCTCTTTGTCTTATTCATATGTACAAGATGAGTGATAGTTATGGCCGCAAGCCTGGCCAATGTGGCTCTGGGAAAATGGGAAGAGGAGGCAGTGTACCAAAGCTGATATTCCGCATTAATGAAATGTTATCTCCATTTTATTGATAACATATTTATCATCTTGAAGGGGGACAAAGCCACACTGAATTACTTTTACAACCATGTCAGTAATTCCACTAGTTTCCTGAGATTCACAACCTGTCACAGCAAGACTTGGCTCAACTTTTTAGACATAACTATATCCAAGGACACTGAAAACAAATGTCTCTCCAACAAGCTGTTCAGAAAACCAACCAGGGTTAATATGCTGCTGCACAGTAAAAGCATTCATCCCCAGATCACAAAGAGAAATGTTATAAAATCTCGGAATGAGAATTGTATGTGTCTCCAAAGAACTTCGAGATTTCATCACAAATCTAATGAGCCTACACTAAGATTTCCTGACTAGGGGGTACAGCAACAGATTGCTAAATTCCATCCTCAACCCCATCAGAATTTTAAAAGAGGCCCATGGCCCCATTTTGATGGACCCACTGGGAGACTCCTAAGGCTCAACAGAAACCAACACTGACATCCACAGTAGGACAAAAGAAAAACAGGCATGGCACTCACTTTCACAGTAGATTATAAAACAATCAGAAAGATCATGACTGACAACTGGGTAGTGATTATTGGCAATAAACAACTGGAAAGACTTCTAGGACTGCATCCTTGTTTTATATTTAAGAGGGCCAGAAACATTAGAGACTGGGCAGTCTGGAGGAAGACAACAGAGGAACTTAACCCTGTGCCCCCCCTTTTTGCACTTATTGCAAATACATGAGTGACAAGCACTACTTCTTTTGTCCAGTACTCAGGAGAAAAATCAACAACACTTGTTCTGGTAATTGCAACACTGCTTTTGTGATATACCATGCACAGTGTAATGGCTGCAGTTGTTTTTACATAGGGAAAACTGTGAACAAATTCAAAATCAGGGTAACATACCACCCATATGACATCAGCCTTCAGATCCTTAGAAACCAACTAGTGAAACACTGCCATGATTTTCCAGACCATGGAGGTTTTCACTTCCACATCCTGGACAAGCTCACTATGAGTCCACTTGAAGGAAACAAAATGCAATCCTTGAAAAAATGCAGTTAAGCTGGCAGATAAGGCTGGACACCCATCACCACCCTGGTCTAAATTCAAGCATTTCCTTTAAAAATGTCCTTGGACTCAGGAAACTAAACCATAAATCATACAGCTAAAACACTTAACCCAGGGTTTGGACATAAACTATTAATTAACCCGACTACTGCTGTTAATATGAAAAGGTCAGTCACGTAATTAGATTTGTAAATCACTGCATCTACACTAGCATGGTTTATCTGGTGAACTAGTGACACGGAAAAGAAGCTGCATTATATTTTTTGTGCATGTGTGTGATCTCTAGATGTGTTGAAATCTAAAATGTAACTGGCATGGGTTTGAAAGTGTGTTTTTACCTCATGATATGCACAAACTTAATTATTTGAAATGTGTTTTTTTGTTTGTTTGTTTTCTACTACTGATTTGGGACTTTGCAAGAGTGAGAAAAAGTGGCTAAATTCTAGCCTCCCAGTTTGATTGACAGCCCACTCCCATACTGATCACTTCAGCCTTTTACATCATCTAACCCTCCCTGGGCCCCATGACCCCACCCACTCTCTCAGGAAATTGGTTAACTGCCCTTTCACCTGATCCCTCCCAGTTTCCAGCCCTTTATTTAGCCAGGCACAGAGCTATCTAGCCCTCTTTTGCAGTAACTTTACACCTGGAACTTGAAGAGGAGATGAATCTCAACAGAAGAGCCATACTTCACCACCTGGAACCTGGAAAGAGGAAGAATCCGAACAGAAAATCCCTCAGTAACTCCTAGACTCAGGAAGAAGCTTGATAGTGAAGACTTCAGACTGGAGTACCATAAAACCATGCACTTGGACCAACAGTATTCCACCTCTCACTGCAGCTAACCCACATCAACCAGGTATAGATACTGGAGACACTGGGCCTGCATTTAACAAAATTTCTATTATCTATAGTACAATAAAAATTGTTGTTTCGGGGAGCACTCCACACTGATATATTCTTTACCCCATAGGAACAATTTGCTTATGCTCAAAGAAGATCTGAGGTTATTATGTTTATTAAAAGTGTTTGTATACTCTGGAGTTCACCATTTGATGGATTTTTATACCATGGGCACAGAAAGCCCACACAAATGTTCTGAGGTCTCGAACATTACTCAATTTTTACTTTTTCCCTTCTACTTGTGCATATCCACAAGCTTTGCAAAAAATGAGCACTGTGACTTGTTTTCCACTGTATGCTATTTCTGTTCAAAAATGGGAATCACCTAGTGTAGCTTTAAGTGACTACGTCCCCGCATATAAAAAGGTCTGTCTTTATCATGAGGAAGAACAATGGGGACTGGTCACATTAATCATGTGTATGAGCCTCTTCTAAGCAGGTACTGTAAACCCTTTTTTGTTATATAAGAGAATATTAGCCTATCATATTATATGTCAGAATATGATGAGCCTCATAAAAGTGGGCACAGCCTCTCAAATTACATGTGATAGACTGGAAAAAATAATAAAGCTTTCATACTTGGTTCCAAGGAATATGAGACTCACTGATGCCGACACAGCCTCTCATTTTACATGTGTTATAAAACAGACTAATAAAGTCTGGTGATAGCCTCGTAAAAGCAGGCATTTTCAATGATCAAAGTAGATGGACCTGATGAAACTCAGGTGAAAATGTTTTCTTAAATATAGTTCTATAGTTATAGTGTTGATAGTGTGTTGTCATGTTTTGATAGTTAGAAGTTAAATATAAAAATAAAACCTTTTAACTAAGAATGAGGTTCCACAGGCTGCCTAGCTGGTAAACCCTCACGGGGTCTTTCAGGAATATTCAAATAAGGGACTAACCTCTAAGCTTTGTGATTTGCTTCTTGTTTTTCCATCCCCCAGATTTTCTTCCAATCAGCTCCCATGGACCCTCCCACCATTTTCTGTAATTGCTTTTAATAATTGACCTGTTGAATGTAATGTATTAGAACAAGAGCACTTGTTCATCTACCTGCTCGACTGAATAAACTACTGGAAACTTCAACAAGGTGTCTTTATTTCTCCCATAGGGAGGGTATCAGAGAGAGAGAGAGTCTCGTACATCTTCTAGCTAAAGTGATTTTATCTGGACAAATCGTTTATAGTCTGTTTTATACATATTGGGACAGAGACATTTTGTGACTTAGCATTTCAGACTGATGGACTGATGATGAAATTTTTGGAACTGTGTAACAAAAAGAAGGACATATATCAATGGAACAATTATTTGTTTTCTAGTAGTAACTTAAATGTTAAGAAAACATGTTGCTTTGCATTTTAGAACTGATGAACTGGAAGAAGATGATGTTAAAAATTCATGCATGGTTTGTGAAACTGTTGATAATATTGTGAAAGTAAAAGATGAGAAGAACTTATAGATAGGAGGGTGGAGGTTGTAAGCTGATTTGAAATGTGGAAAAAAATGACAAAACAATTGCTAAGTGTTATTTTTTGTGGTTGGGTAGAGAGGAACTTTAAGATATACTGGCCAGCCTAAATCACATTTCTTTTGTGTGGACTTTTCTCATTTAAGTAATGATTATGACAAGGTACAATGTAATCACTGTGGAGAGAAAGGACATGCAGCAAGGAGGTTTGTGCCTGAATGTAGGTTGTCTATAAAAAGGACACTTTTGGATGGATTGTCAAGAGCAAGCAATAATGAAAAGGAAGAGGAAAGGAAAGAAAGCATACATAAGGAAGGACAACAAGAGGCTGGGGAGAGTGTGAAAACATAAGGAAGGACAACAAGAGGCTGGGGAGAGTGTGAAAACATGAGGAAGGACAACAGGAGGCTGGGGAGAGTGTGAAAACATGAGGAAGGACAACAAGAGGCTGGGGAGAGTGTGAAAACATGAGGAAGGACAACAAGAGGCTGGGGAGAGGGTGAAAACATGAGGAAGGACAACAAGAGGCTGGGGAGAGTGTGAAAACATGAGGAAGGACAACAAGAGGCTGGGGAGAGTGTGAAAACATGAGGAAGGACAACAAGAGGCTGGGGAGAGGGTGAAAACATACAAGAGGAGCGACAAGAAGTGGCTGGGGAGAGTGTGAAAACATACATGAGGAGGGACAGCAAGAGGCTGGGGAGAGGGTGAAAACATACATGAGAAGGGACAACAAGAGGCTGGGGAGAGGGTGAAAACATACATGAGGAGGGACAACAAGAGGCTGGGGAGAGGGTGAAAACATACATGAGGAGGGACAACAAGAGGCTGGGGAGAGGGTGAAAACACATGAGGAAGGACAACAAGAGGCTGGGGAGAGGGTGAAAACACATGAGGAAGGACAACAAGAGGCTGGGGAGAGTGTGAAAACACATGAGGAGGGACAACAAGAGGCTGGGGAGAGGGTGAAAACATACACGAGGAGGGACAACAAGAGGCTGGGGAGAGGGTGAAAACATACATGAGGAGGGACAACAAAAGGCTGGGGAGAGGGTGAAAACACACATGAGGAGAGACAACAAGAGGCTGGGGAGAGGGTGAAAACATACATGAGGAGGGACAACAAAAGGCTGGGGAGAGGGTGAAAACATACATGAGGAGGGACAACAAAAGGCTGGGAGAGGGGGAAAACATACATGAGGAAAGACAACAAGAGGCTGGGGAGAGGGCGAAAACATACATGAGGAGGGACAACAACATGCTTTGGAGAGGGTGAAAACATACATGAGGAGGGACAACAAGAGGCTGGGGAGAGGGTGAAAACATACATGAGGAGGGACGACAAGAGGCTGGGGAGAGGGTGAAAACATACATGAGGAGGGATGACAAGAGGCTGGGGAGAGGGTGAAAACATACATGAGGAAGGACAACAAGAGGCTGGGGAGAGGGTGAAAACATACATGAGGAGGGACGACAAGAAGCTGGAGAGAGGGTGAAAACATACATGAGGAAGGACAACAAGAGGCTGGGGAGAGTGTGAAAACATACATGAGGAGGGACAACAAGAGGCTGGGGAGAGGGTGAAACATACATGAGGAAGGACAACAAGAGGCTGGGGAGAGGGTGAAAACATACATGAGGAGGGACAACAAGAGGCTGGGGAGAGGGTGAAAACATACATGAGGAGGGACAACAAGAGGCTGGGGAGAGGGTGAAAACATACATGAGGAGGGACGACAAGAGGCAGGTCTATATTATAACATCGAAGTCTTAAAACTTCAAATGTTATAATATCAAACCCTATGCACCGAACGCTGAAAATAGTGAAGCTGCAGAATATCGAATACTTTCCTAGGGAAGGTATTTGGTGGGCCGTTTCTGCAGCTTCACTATTTCCTCGACTGTGGAGTGAAGGTTACGGACTGGGTTAAGGTAAGTGTGCGAACGATGGTGAGTGTGTGATAGGGACCTTAGGGTTAGGGAGTGGGTAAGGTGAGTGTGCGATAGGGACTTTAGAGTTAGGGAGCAGGTAAGGTGAGTGTGTGATAGTTAGGGACCTTAGGGTTAGGGTTGGGTGGTAAGTGGATAGCTAGTAGTGTATGTATGGTTTAGTGTAGGGTTTTGTGAAGTGTATGTGTATGGATTATTTATTTTGGTGTGCTTGTGTTGTGTGTATGTTTGTTGGAACAGCACATTTTTTCCTTGGGAAAAAATTCGCTATTCTGACTGTTCAATTTTCTGGTGTTTTGATCGAATGGGTTCGATATTATAACATTCGAAGTTTTAAGACTTTGATGTTATAATATAGACCCCAAGAGGCTGGGGAAGAGGGTGAACTAGGTGAAGAAGAAACTATAGAAGAAAAAAATATGAAGTGGAAGATGAGGAGAAAGAGTGTATTCCACACATGGGACATCCATATCTTATACCACACTTTATGCATATTTGTTTACTCAGCCACCCATTCACTAATGCTGTCACTCTTTTATTTTACTATGCTGACACACACTCTCCCAATTCTATTACCTATTCCATACTCCTTCAGAGCATCCCACAAAGCAATATATCCTACAATATCAACTGTCTTAATAATATCACCTATCATAAATTTCCCATCCTCCATTTTACTTATACTATCATTCACAATTCTCCTCATAAACAATAACAACTCTTGACTTCCCTTTCCTTTTATATCATATACCCCTTCATCCATAATATTCTTCATTCTTCCTTCCACTCTCCTCTGTATTATTCTCATAAAACATGTTATAATCTGTCTTATTTAATGTGATGGTCTCCAATATTTTATTTCATTTTTCTCATCTTTTTTCCATATATATACTTTAATATCCCACTACACAATTTATCATAAACAAACCCTTCCTTCAACCATTCATTCAGTAAATTTACAAAACACTTTTTTTCCAGCCCATTCATTTCTTGTACATTCCATACCCTATAACATCTGGATATGACTGAATCAACACTTACTTTAAGTACTTCATCCAATTCACTAATAGTATTTTTTTTTCAATTTCTTCCTTAAACCGTTGTGGATTTTTAAAAAAATTCCATTCTCTCTTATTTCCCTTCAGTTTACTTTTATACATATTTCCACATCATGTATTACAGCACTCATAATTTGCTCTTGAGTTATTTTTACCTCTCATTTTACATTTTTCATTTCTCTCATTATACTAACATCCTCCTTAACTATTTTACCCAAATATACAGATACCTCCTTACTTTTCCCTTGTGAATAATATATTTGCCTAAACATTACCTTTTTTTTTCTCAGTTTCCTTTATATATTTATTTTTCAATATCATAAGAACCACTTGTATTAATCTCTAAATTCTCTAATAAATTTCTATAAATTTTCCCATACTTTACTTTCTCTTCCTTTCTTATATCATCCTGCCAGTGGAAAAAAAAAAAACACTTTTTATGCTTTTTTTTTAATTCAGTCCATCATTTAGACCAATTTTTATAGAATTTCTTTGTGGTTATATGATCCTTCCATGACTACTATACTTACCACTCTCCAATTTCATCCCGTGATTTCTCATTTATTCTTTTTATTCCCTTTCCTGTTTTAATATAATCCATTTCTTCCATCACCTCCATCCATATTGCTAAATGGTCTGAAAAAACTGTCACAACTATATCACCATCTGCTACCCCAAGCCTTCCAATAATACAAAATAATCCATTTCAGATCCAAGTGCCCCCTTCTTCACTGACTTTTGTTCCATACAGCTAATTTACCACATTTTATCACTTCCTGTATTTTTTACATCTTTCTCTTTATTTTTGCATTTTCCCCTTAAATCACAATAAAAGTCTCCTGAAACTATAATTTTACTACAGTCTAATATTTCATGAAACACATTACTTCTTTTGTTGATAGTTATATATGCATATAATGCTATAATTCTATAAACAAGTTCTCTCCACCTCACATCCACAACAGTTAACCTTCCCATCCTTACCAACAATACATCTAGTATTTTCACTGTTTTTTTTTTACACAACACGGCCATACCAGAACAACATTCCCTTTCTAATTTCCATGTTATATTCCTACCCCACAATTTTTCAGTTTGCAGTCTTTCTTCACTTGCCAGGAATCTTAAATCCTGTAACAGAATAACACCCACATCACATTTAGCACACCATAATAACATCCACATCACATTTAGCACACCCTTCTAGTATCCCTATCCTCTTACAGTGTTAATAATAATATTCACATTTACTGAAAGTACTCCTAAATTGTTGCTTTTCCTTCTTTTTAAGTATAGGGGAAATATTTTTAAAATTTCATTTCTTTATTTTTTTTCTTTCCCCAATTGTATATTTTCTTGGGTTTATGTGTAAATAAGCATTGATCATCAGAATCAGATTTTTCACTAGCTAGAACTTCAAAAAATATTAGTATTAATACCATATCCTGACCTCTTTGCTTTGGTAATGAATGCGATAGTGAGTAAATTAGCTTATAAAATGAAAAATGTTAGATATGTGATGCAAAAGGAGGTGGTGATTCAAATAGTTTTAACATACGCAGACAATATAGTTGTAGTTGCTAAGAACAAAATATAGATAAGGGAAGTGTTGATTTGTCTGAATGGATGTTTAAAAAAATGGGAATGACTTGAAATAAAGATAAAAGTAATTGTTTTGGTGTTGTGGTGAAAACCGGGGATATTTATTTTCAATGAAGTTTCTTTGCTAGGGTCAAATTTTGGAAAAAAAAGATGTAGTTATGATGCAATAGGAAAGTTTTATAAAAGAATTGAAAGAAATAAATTTCTGTGGAAAACATATAGACTAGCATTTAGGAAAAAATGTTTATCTGGTGTATTAATGGGAAAATAGCACATATGTCAAATGTTTATATGATGTCTGAAAAATATGAAAATGAAATTGTGCAACTGGTGTTTTCTTTCATATGGGGTTGAAGATTAAACACAGTGAAAAGAGATGTGTTGTATATGAGTGAAGAAGAAAGAGGATTGGAGTTACTAAATTCAGTTGTTTATTCTGCTTCTTTAAACTTTTATAGAGTATTGAAGTGGGTAAAGGAAGATAATGCAGAATGAATAGTGAGAATGTTTAATCATAAGTATAACATGTTTTGGGAGATTATGAGAATAAGAAAAAGAGAAAAATAATATGTAAATGATATTAAAAATTATCAAGACATAATACTAACATGGAAAATAAAAATTGATATAGAGAAAGGTAGAAGGATGTGGTATAATAATGTGATGGAACAATATTATTATGCAAGTCCATGAGAAATTTTATCAGAACAAGTTATTAAAGATATTAATGTAAGGAAAAAGTGGTGTACCAAGATAGTAAAGGGTCAGTATTTCCTGTAGAGACTAGTAATAAATAAGTTACAAGTAAAGGGGAATATGCCATATAAAAAGAAATTTGAGAGTGTGTTTATTTTGTGGGGAAGAAGAGACAATAAAACATGTTTCTTTGAGAGAGGTGAAACTGAAAAAGTTGTGTGAAGAAGCATTTTTTTAAGAATACTAATTACATTTACTATTTACTGTCTTCACTAACAAACTTTATACTGCCACCGGACAAGCTTCCCTTGTCCAATATGTAGATGATTCTACCTTAATATGTGCTACATCCTCCCTTCAACACTTACAGTCAGTAACCCAAGAAGCATTCTCAGAAGTGGAAAAATGGTTATCTGACTCAAAACTCATTCTAAATCCAAACAAAACAAAACTTATGCTTTTTCCCAAGAAAACCACCAGCTATTCCACCTCCTTTCTCTATATCATCTGCTAACCTCACCATCATTTCTCCAGTACCTCATATTAAACTCCTAGGTGCCACTATCCACTGTTCACTCAAATTTGACCCACATATAGCCCACACCATAAAAAAAGTTAACATAAAACTCGGTAGTCTTTATTGACACAAACAGTACCTAACAAATAGTACTAAAACTACCCTCACAACCACTCATCTAATCTCCACTCTACTGTACGCCTCATCCATTTTCACTAATCTAAAAAAGGGAGAGCTCACAAAATTAGAAAGCTGCTACAATAAAAGAGCCAAATTTGCGACAGACCTCAACTATAGAGAACACTATTGCTTAGCACTCAAACAGTTAAATTGGTTCAAACTAGCTAACTGATTTACCTATAACCAGCTTGTCACTCTTCACACTCTTATTCACCAACCTGAAAAAATCCCCACCCTTCAGAATCTAGTGCAACCTTGTTATACCACTCGCCCACTATGCTCAAGTAATAAAGCTCTGTAAACAATTACCAAATAAACAACATAGCTGGCCAGTACCTCTATTCAAGTACAGCTAAGCTTTGGAACTCCTTAACCCCTGACATACAATTAATTACTGATAAACAACACTTTAAAAAGAACTTAAATCATTATTGCTTAACTCTAAACTTTGTAGCTGTCCTATTCCCCTTTAGCATTTCACACACTCACCTTTCTCACTACATTCCTACTGCTATTTGGGGTGTTACTCAGCTAACTCCTGCTGTAAATGCCTTACCATATTATTGCTTCACAATGGAAATATAGTGTAGAAAGCTTTGTATTCTCACTGTATATAACTGAATGTTATAATCTTGATGTTCCTTGTGATTGCTGCCTTGAATTTTTTTTTATTTTTCTCAGTGCGTATAATTGATATGCTATAATCTTGATGCACTATGTGATTGCTGCCATTGTGAACTTTTGTCTTACTTGTGAAGCTTTTCTCCTCGGGCCTCCACTGAAAAAGGACCTGTGTCCAGTCAGACCTTCAAGGTAATGTTAAATAAATAAATAAATAACCAATATAGATATGACGATGATTATGTATGGATATTATAAGAACAAGAAGAAAGATTATATGACAAGGTTAGATAATAATTTATTTTATTTAATATGGGTTATTTGGAGTGAAAGACTGCAATTTTGTTTAATGGGGAATGGATTTTGCCAAATACTTTGTGAAAATTTAGATTGAAGTTGTGGAAGAAAGAGTGGAGGTGAATTACAGAAGACTAACAATGATGTTATAAAAAAAATGCTAAAAAGTAAAAAAAAAAATAGAGATGTGTACATATGTACCTGTAAATACGTACATTTTTGTAAATATGCAAATAATGTATTTCATGCTATGTCAAATAAAGGGCCCCTACTCTTTTTGATAGATGCAGTGGAATCTTTTAAATCCACTTGAGCTACCACAAATTAAAGTCAACGGGGCATTGGTTTAATGTCTCATCTGAAGCATGACACACTTAGGAGTGCAGCACCCCCATTATGCTGCCCTGCAGTGTCAGCTTTAAATCTACCTCGTGTGAGAATGGAACCCACAACTGTCTGCACCAAAGGGGGTGTGCCACTGATACTGTAGTGTGTGTGTGTGTGTGTGTGTGTGTGTGTGTGTGTGTGTGTGTGTGTGTGTGTGTGTGTGTATATATATATATATATATATATATATATATATATATATATATATATATATATATATATATATATATATATATATATATATATATATATATATATATATATATATATATATAAATAAATATTTATAGTTGCAGTTCACTTTTGGCAGTTTCCAGTTTCCAGTTGGTCGACAAAGGTAAGTAGTAGGCTTGGAAGTTTGCATGATGGTATGTGTGTGCTTAAAGGCTAGGTAAAGGGATTGATTTAGTGCCCATGTGTGTATAGCGATTATTTTTTTAAGATAAGTTGCACACTAAGGTTAGGGGCAGGGCCAGGTTACAGTTACATTTAGCATGCATTACTAAGATAGGGTGACAGGTGGGAGGATACCATGCCTCTAACCCTAAGAAGCAGCTTACCTTAAAAAAGCCATTTCCATAACACTATCACTATTCAGACAGATTTGAGCTGAATGTGTGGTAGGGTTATGGATAATATATCAAAAAGGGAAACTGTGTGTTGCTGTGTAGTGCTGTCAATATAAAGAATGGTCAGTGTCATTTTGTCATTTTTTTTTGTGTCGATTATTAAACATGTCATCCAATCATTATATAATCAGTAAGTGTTGTTAGTAGTTGACAAATATTTCATTTTCAATATCAGTTCTGATTTCAGGACAAAGTTACCATGACTAGTTGTAACATACAATAAGTTATTACTCAGACAGCTTGGATTTGAATCATTGCATATGACAGCTCAGGGATAGACTAGGACCCAACCAGTTGTCCAGCTTTGAAAAGGCTGATCATTCTGCACAGCTGTACTTGACCCATTCATTTATATATTCAGTCATTCTCAGATTACCCTCTTAATCCAGTTCATGGTGGCAAGAGAATTGGGATCTATCTTGCCACTTCTTAGGCACAAGTCAACAAATTTAATCCTGAATGGTGCACAAGTCCATTATAGGATGCACACCATGATTCAGTTTCACATGACGTACACCTAATGGCAATATAGATAAATGCCAATTTACCTATGACACATCTTTGGGATGTGGGGTGAAACAGCAGCACCTCATTAATGCCAATGTACATAGAGGGGAGAAGGAACAGGCATCATGCCTAAAGATACACCAGCTGATAACTCAACTGGAAAATCAAGTTCCTTGAGACAACAACTCAAAGTGATGTGTCACTTTGATCCATGTAGCAGGCGCACAGATTTTGAGAGACCTTGTCTTGCTAAGTAGGTACTTCAAGCATCATGGCTTTAGTTTTGGGAAAGTTAATTTAAAGTTGTTTGAATAAATGAGGAGGTTAGTGCTACACGACTCCTCTAAACCTGAATTTTATTAATGTAGGGGAGGGAGGTGCTCAACAGATGGCAAGATTTTCTATGTCTAATTAAGGTTATTAATGAAACAGTTATGGTGCCACAGCAGACCTTGGTGGAACTCCCGGCAGAAATACTGAGTAACAAGATATATATATATATACGGGCTACTTAAATAATTGACAGACCGAAATTTTGATGTTACTAATGTTGACAGAAAACACTGAAAATGTAAACATTGGCATATTAGTAGGCATACTCTGAGCAATAACCTTAGTACTTGCAAAGTTGAACAAAAAAGTAATACAATTATTATTTATTTGTTTTGCAGGAGGGACAGCCCCCCCACACTCCACTTCCCTTACTAATTATCTATACTCTACTCATTGTATGTGTTTGTATGTGTGTTTATATATGTGTGTATATGCATATATGTGTATATATATATATATATATATATATATATATATATATATATATATATATATATGTGTGTGTGTGTGTGTGTGTGTAAAATCAATTAAACCAACAGTGGCATAAAAATAAAATAAACCATTTCCCTTTGGAGAGCACACAAAACACTTTTCACACTTTAGACAATAACAGTACTAAGCAGCAGGGAGGTTAACTATTTCCCACCTTTCATTTTTATTGGGTCAAAGAGTTCTTATTAACTGTTTCCGATCAATCCATTTTTTTATGCTCAACTAAGTACCGTATTGCAATTTTCATTTTTAAATTATGTTATGAAACTAAATAAGCCATTAATATGTTAAATCTACAGCTTGGGTTTCAAATAAGCTGCTGATCATGTTCTTTTTTTAACTTTATTTTTCACATTTTCTCTGAAGTTCTTCCGACGCTTGTTTCTTTCTTAATATATTTGTTTGTTTATTAATGTAAATGAATGTGTCTATTTTATTTTCCATCTCTCATGCATTTTCATTTAATTTTTAATAGATTTATGCTTTAACAACTGTATTCTTTTGGACTTGGCAAGCGTTCAGCATGCAGAAAACATTAAATCTCTGAAAATGTTTCCATTTATTTGTTGAGTTACAGGACTTCATTGATATAATTATTATATATAAATAAATAATACATATATGATATATTTATATATATATATATATATATATATATATATATATATATATATATAAATAATTTATATTATATATAAATAAAAATAAATTATTATATTTGACTGAGCTATTGCAACATCAGCTTAATTTTGAATTAATATTTAAAAGTGCTCTAATAAATTAATTTAACTAGATAAAAGGTAAGATCTGTTTTACCTTCCTATGGTATTTTCTCATTATCAACAATTCCCCAGGATTCAATAAAGCCTACTCTTAGTATACATGATATGTATTCAATAAAATTCTTATCTCATTTTTTGTGTTTTCTAGTCACTCAGAAAGATTACGCGAAGCGTACATGTAGTCTACAGTTTGTGGTAACCGTTATGAATCCCTGTCAATATTTAAAGCAGTAAAAATATCAGTAGGAAAACTAAAATTTGGAGGAAGAAGGTGTGTGTTATGTCCGTGTTGTCTGTTCCTCAGAACAGTGTACACTTAGTGTACACTTAGTGTAGGCTTTATTGAATCCAGCCCAAAGATGTCTTTCTCACATGTACCCTCCCTATAGTTTGTTTTGTCTAATTTTTAAATTTTCCATGCCAAATTTATGCAGATTCCATCAACATGTAGTATGTATAGCCATCATAAAATCTCAGCAACTGTTGTGTAAGCATTAAACCTATTTTAAAAAGAAGACAGTTAACTTTGAAATAATATCTTGTGTGGATGGGTCTTAGTTAAATGTTTTATTTATTTTATGGCTATACTGACTTTCAGTAGCATTTTACCTGTATATGTGTCTTTAAACTGAAGTGCTTCATACAACGGTGTCATGTGATTAGTTTTATGGTTTCAATTTACTATTTAAATGAAAGCATTTGATTTCTTTTTTACACACTGATGAAGGGTTGATCCCAAATGCTTTGTGATTTTTTTCCTGTTTGGAATAAATGCTGCATTTTACCTCAACGTTTCCAGGCTTTGGATTTTTTTATTACTGTTTTGCATTTTGTATCCTGCCTGGTTTACCTACGTGCTGTTCTTGTTTCTTTGGATTTTTGTTATGTTATCCAGACTGTTCTTGGGTCTGATTCTTTAATTAAGTGACTAACCTGCTTATAATAGGCAAAAATAGAAAGGGTAAAGATTTATTAATAAAGTTAATCTAGGATGCCCTGCAGCAGAAAAATGTTGATTATATTATGCATTACGATTTTTCAGAAAATGCTCCGGAATGTAAGAATGTGTGCAGGCTGTAAGAGGTGCAACATTCCAGACCACATAGGTACTAATGAGGATAGAGTATTAAGCTTGACAATATTACCCATGAACCCTGTTAGTCTGGTAATAGCTATTGTCTCAACACACTATTTTTTGCCTACATCTTTCCTTTATTGCTTTATAGCTTTACTCTTCAGAGTAATGTGATTTTCAGTATTCTGAATATTTGCTGTCTGTACAAAATTCAAAACTGTATTCTGAGTGGCCAAATAATTCCTAAGACAGTCTCTCTGTAAAACAGCTAATTATAATGCTCCCTTTCAGTAAAACATAATCTTATTAATTAATTGCCCCCCAAAATATGGATTTTTTAAGTGCACCTTTGTATCCCTTAAGCAAATTAAAATTTATGTAACCGAGGAAAAAAAATCATGCTTTTATAACCTCCTATATTACTTATGACTAATTTTAATACAGGCTGATGTAATATTTAGTGTATAACAATCAGACTTGCAACAAATACACTATGCTATAGATTGCCGTCAAAGGAGTTCTCCTCCCACACATCTTTCCTAGTTGCAGACTACACAAACTGTCGGGGCATCTCAACTAATGTATGTATGCTACTTTCCTTTCAAGATTCCATAGCAAAGTCTGGAAATGACATATCTATGCACAAGTATAACATGTCTGAAGTGCAACAGAAGCCAGGGAGGACTGAATCAGCTCTTTGATTTTGCTGGTCATCAGGTCTAGCTCATTTTTGCCACTGGACTGTCAAATACCAGAGATTCTGTTGTAATGATTCCTGGGATGTTATTATTCCTTTACATTCAGCACTTAATTGCCATTTTATCCTAACTAGTATCAGCTTCACACACTGGCAGCAGTCTGATGTGCTCAGGCTTCTTCTAGTGTCAGAAAATGCACAGCAGCAGAGACAGTACTCTAAGCAGAAGGTACTTTCCTTATCTGTGCCATCTGTGTGCATTGTATGTGCATAAGCACGCTTAAATTAATTAAAGTGAACTGATATCTAACGATGAGCAGAACAGAAATAAAGAGTAACAATCAAGTTTGTAATGTAAACATATTAGGTGAAAATATTTGTTGTGGTTGTAGTAGCAGAAAAGTATGGGGGGGCAGTCACATAAACTGAGACAACGAACTGACCAGTGACATATACTGAGGCAATGAACTGACCAGTCACATATACTGAGACAATGAACTGACCAGTCACATATTAGTCAGTTATAAGTTCAGTATGTTTTGATGCTCGCCAAATACATTTAGGTGGTCTTCTTTGTGGTAAGGGAAAAACAAGCTGAAAACCCAACTCACTGTACTACTGTAAAAAAAATGTAGGCATCTCTTACAGTATTCATGTATTGAAGCATTTGGCTAGCAATATGGAACTCTTAACATTATATCAACTGCCAAGCCAGTCTGTATTTCCTTTACATATTGCAAAGCTCACATATCCTGCATTATATCTGTAGTAATTGTAAAGTTGCTGCTAAGGTACCCAAGTACCTGTATCATTCCCTGGTTAACTACTCCACTCTGTCTGCCCCATCATTTCTGCTGGGAACAAACTCTGCACCTGATGTTCATCTTATGAAATGATGCTTCTTATATCTTTACTCATTATTATGAACCTTTACAGGTCTGTGTCACATCCTTCACAATAAAATACTACCATTTTTGAATGGTACTGTGCTGTTGTTTTGTATTGCATTCATGCTGCTGAGATATTTGAATGCTTTGCAATATTCTCCTCTGTTTATGCTGATGTGTGAGCGTGAACATCTTAACATTGCCTCATAAGGGATCTACATTCAGCTTTGTTAGAAGAGGATAGTAAGTTCCGGAATTTGAGTTCAATTGCTTAACCCACTACAGAAACAAAGACTGGCTAGAATAGCAGTGACAAAACAAACTCCATAACCATTTATGCTTGTTTCATCTACTCCCTTATACTGGTACCACTGTTTGATCCACACTGAAATGATGTCCGATTTGTAGATGAAGGCAGCCTGTCAGAATGATGTCATAAATGTAATAGCACAGTACTAGTAAAGGCACATATATATATATATATATATATATATATATATATATATATATATATATACACTCTCTGTGAACAGCCAGGATAATGCCATCACTTTAGTCAGACCCATGTTAAAATCAGTCATTGGTGAAAATGCACTATCCAGGTTGGAACCAAATGTATGTAAACATTCTTCTGTGCAAAACAAGGAAAGAACAAACATTCAGTGGTTTTAAACATCATCAAAATGAGCACACAACCTTCCATAGCCAATGGAAATCATAAACTGCAACAACAAAATAAAATGGCGTTAGATAGAAATAAAGCAACTTCAATTTAATACTAACTTAGCACTTTGGCCCATAATAAATAACAAGGCTTCTTCAGAGTCATTAGTCAAAAATGAATACACCACTTATATACAAAGTTAAAACCATTTAAAAAAAACAGCAGCCAATCAAATTGATCCCTCATTTAAAGGCATATATATTCTAAAAATCGCACATTGCAAATCAAACACAATGCAAATAAACATGAATAAAACCTAAGACGTTGATTCAAATCACCCTTGCCTTAAGCTTTAAAATACTATTGATTGAAAAAAATATCATTAATACCCAGTTTTTCCATGGCGTTTTACTTCAATTGCCATAGCATTTCCTTATATTCTAAAAAATTGTCACAGTCACCCCCTTTCATTTCTCACCAACTTATCTATAACGAAAAACAAAAACTTCTTGTAGTCTTTACATTCTACAGAGTGTCTATATAGGGCATTGGAGAGTTTTATTTTACATCATTTGCATGCTCATAAATCTGGTCCTTCAGTTTTTTAATAGTTCTTCCTACATAAAATGCCAGACATGGCATGCAGGGTGGCCAATACATTATGTTTTTAGAACCACAATTACAATGACCTGGGCAAGCAATGGACCTATAATATCCCATTACTGACACATATGGCACATCATTAATAGATCTGAAAAACTTACACATACTACATTTCACCATTTAGAGCTGCCATTATGATGGTCCTTCCCATTCTCAAGCCAACCTTTAATATTTTTGCCTCTACAGTATGTAACTTGTGGTACATTACCCAGTTTAGCTTCATTTCATGGGTGAAAACCAAATTCTACATTTTTGTGAGAGTCTTCACAATACAGTGGACATTGTTATTATAGGGAATAACCATGGTTCCCGTTTTCACATCATCCTTAATCTTGGGAAACATTGTGTCATCATTCCTCATGTTAACTGTGTTTCCCACTTTCAGAATAGGGGCATATCTACCCCTCCACTCTTCAACATTTCATCTTTAATTTTACACAACATGTTTTGTGGGTAACACCTTTTTTTGAATATATTGATCAATTTGTCCATCTCATCAAGGAATATGCAGTCGTCTTTAATCAACCTCAAAAGACAAACCATTTGCCCCTGAACAATACCGCTCTCCTGAAAAAAGGGTCAACAACTCTCAAAATGCAGAAATGAGTTGGAATAAGTTTTTTTTTTTTTACGATAAATAGTGGACCCAAAAGCTCAATCTGTATTATACTTTTAAAGCAATACATGTAAATAATCAATCCTCTCCAAGTCTGATCTAAAGGTGAATTTCAAAAAAGGGATCGTATTGCCCAAGTATTCAATACATTTTAATAAAATATTCAAATTACCATTCCACAAAATTAATATATCATCTAATAACCTAAAGTAAGATGTAAGCTGATCCAAACATGGGGATGTTAAATAAATTGTTTTTTCAAACTCAGCAAACACCAAATTGGCATAAGTGGGTGCATCTTTACCCCCCAAGGCTACTGTAGAAATCTGCTGGAAATATTCACCTTCAAAGAAAACAAAATTATTTTGCAACACCATGTCCATAAAATCAGTTATTAGTTTAACTTTAGTGTTAGCAAGCATTGTATCCTGCATGGTTGTAAAAAAGAATTCCAACCCCTTCTGGTGGGGGAATAACAGAAAATGAATTCACCACTTATATTGTCACAAATAAATTATCCTCACAATATCGAATACTGTTTAAAATTTCCAATAAGTGGTTGGAATCACTTAAAGTATGCATCTTGCTATTCAAAATGTGCTTACAGTGGAAGTCCATGTATGTTGCGAAGGTCTCAGTTTGTGATCCACGTTCATGTTGTGAACCATGCTGCAACTATGGGTCTCAAATATAGATCACTTACATTTAAATGAACATCTGCCAAATTAATACAAATGTCTATGCTTTTTTGATGATGGTTAAAACCTTATTCTAAGAACATATACCAATTTAACTTCATGCAAATATCCTTGTTGAACATTATATTATATATAATACAATTGTACTCATTGCTTTTAATATACATAATCATGTTAATATGTACATTTTACTATTTACTGCTCCTGTAAGCACCAAGGTCACTGCTGAAAAGAGTCAGCTGACCAGCCCACATACTTAGTTATCAAAAAGCAACAAATCAGAGAAATAAAAATAACTAAATATGCCTGGTAGACATGCCATCAGAGGTCTGTACCAGATATAGCCTTCAAAGGACATTGCAACATATGGTGGCTTTATTAAAGCCATCCAAATAGGTCAGGAGCTAACAGCCTTTCTTCTGTGTTGCCCATCTGTTGCAAGTGAGTGGTTTTACTAAATTATGAATGACCATGGTTAAAAACAAAGTGAAAACCTAAATTCCCTTCTTTGCACCACCTTTTCCATTAAACATTTGAATCTACCAGTCCACAGGACATCAAAGGCAAATGGAAGGAGTACTTCCAGCAGTGTCTGAATGAAGCAACCCCCACAGAAGCTTTACTGCCCCAGACATAGCCTATGATGAAAGAGGAGGAAGAGCCAACCTTAGGAGATGTAAGAACAGAACTAAGGAAAATGAAGTCAGGGAAAGCAGCAGGTTCAGATGAGGTCACAACAGATATGATAAAGATGCTGGGCGAGATAGGGGAAAAATGGCTCCTGAGTGCACTCATGGCAGTGTGGAGAGAAAGGCATATCCCAGATGACTGGAGAATAAGTATACATGTGCCAGTGTACAAGAACAAAGGGAACATCCACAACTGTGGGCAGTACAGAGATATCAAACACCTGTCACATTGTATGAAAAACCTGGGGAGGGTGACTGATAAATGCATATGAAGGGTAGTAGAAAGTAAGATGGGAGATGAGCAGTTCAGTTTCAGACCATAATGCAGCACAACTGACCCAATGTCCAATCGGGCATTCCTAAACTTGGAGAAAGCATATGACAAGGTCAGAAGAAAGCTGATTTGGGCAGTCCTGTGGTGGTTTAAAGTCCCAGAAACATTGGTAGAATTAGTGCAGGCTATGTAGAAGGCCCCAATGACTCAGGAACAAACAGTGTACAGTCTCACAGAGGGGTTCCCAGTGGGAGTGGTTGTGCATCATGATTCAGTTCTGAACCCACTGCTGTTTATACTGGTTATGGATTACATTAGCAAATAGGTCAGAGGGGACAGATCAACAAAGTTGCTGTATGCAGACGATGTAGTATTACAGGCAGACTCCGAGCAAAAACTTTGGCAAAGAGTAGGGGAATGGAATGCAAAACTGAAGGCACATGGGATAAAACCGAGTACAGATAAGGCAGTGGTAATTGCAACAAACTGTGGAAATCAGAAGAATCTGAGAATTGAGATAGAAGGGAAGATAGTGGAACAGATTAAAAGCTTCAAGTATTTGGGAGGGGTGGCTGAGGAGAAGAGAAGTCTGAATGAAGAGCTCAAAGCTAGAATCAGAGGGGCTGCAGCCACCTGGCATAGAATGTCAGGTGTAGTTTAGAAAAAAAGAATGCCAAAGAAGCTGACAAGCAAGGTGTACAAAAAAACATGGCAGTAAAGGCAGAGTAGATGAGGAAGCTACAGGTGATGGAAATGAAGTGCCTGCAATGGGTGGTATGATGCACACTGTGGGACAGATGACAAAATGAGGACATAAAAGCAGAACCAAAGTAGCTCCAATTGCAGAAAAGATAAAAGAGAACAGATTACGGTGGTTTGGCCACATGTGCAGAAAAGCAGTAGGCAAGCTGGTGAAGAAGATTTGGGACAGACAGGAAGAAGGCAAGAGGAAATGAGGGCATCCATCAAAGAAGTGGATGAAATGTGTGAGACAAGATCTGTGACAGTCAGCCATGAGTGCTGAAGAATGTATGAGTGTGGCACTGAATTGAGAGAGATAGCAGCAGTTAAAATGACACCCAACCCATGTAGAAAATGGGAAAAAAGGGTTGATGAGGATGATGATTTTAATCTAACCTGCAATAGATAACTAGTAGATTCTGTGAGAATGAGGCATGGCAGGTTATGCATTATACTGTTCTAAACATCGATGGATTTAGAAAAGAATGCATTCAGGTGCAGAGTGTGTCCCAATGCCTCTAATAGCACATCATTTTCTAATACACAACACCGGTGTGCTATGTTGTGTTTGTGAAATGTGCAAAGGTGCTTGGGACTATTACTCATTTCATATCATTTATTTTGATTTATTTATTTGTTTACTGGGTGAGTAAATGGCTACAAGAACCTATTGTAGCCTCCACATAGGTCAAGTTGAAAAAAAAAAAACTACAAGCAAACAAAAACAAAGTTTCCATTATTAATTACTTAAAGTACATATACCGGCTTCTTACAGCAGGCTGCATCTGAGAACAGTCTGGAACTAAGCAGCTTTTGGTAAAGATGAATCAATAACTATTTCATAAAAATTACTGTATATTTTCATGATGTTCTGCATTATCGGATATGCATTTTTTAAATTTGACTCTACCTTCAGTACCCATCCTTAACTGCTCTCCTCAGAATAATTGCTTTTGGGATTTTTGTGTTACATTTTCTTACCTTTGCTGTAACCATTTACGTCAATCCATTATTTAGTACTCTGGGTGAGCCGTTTAACTCATCTGTCCTTCAGTGTATGACCACCATTTCTGACAGCACTGTGACATGGGTGTCTAAATGTCCAGGTGAGTTGTTTTTGCTTAGTGAACTTTGATCAGACTGGCACAAAAAAATATTGTACCTATAGGTAGGTTTTATAACTTACCCCAGGGATGTATGACCTTGGTGTTTGAGGTAGAGGGTCAAAGGGGAAGTGGGTCTGCTCACCATCCAAAATGTTTTGATTGGTTTGATTTCATTTTAATGGACGTATCTGATCATAGTTCCATAAAAAAGTAACTTGATTGGATGAACCTTAACAATGTCATGTATTTAGCATCTCTTTCCAAAACATGCGGTTTCCTCATCTCCGTCTGTCCGCATTACAATATTTAGTCATTCTTATTACTCCCTACATATCTTTATTCCTAAGGATACTTCTATTACTTCCAACAACTTGAGTATAGAGATCATATCCCCAGATTGCATCTCTTTTTTAAGTATACAGGCCAAGTCCATCTTGTTTACTTTCACATCCTGATATTTCTATTTTTTTTTTTCTAGCTTTACAGTTTCTGGATTTGGCTAGCTCTTATGTCTAAACATTTAAAAAAGGTAATCAGTATATACAAAATAATCTTAAAAAATCAGACTAAATATATCACCATTTATGTTCATTTGCTTATGAATGATTCATATGCTGTCTGCTGAAGTCATTGCTAATCATAAAGTGATGTTTTCAGGCTTTTAGGTGAAGAATGCCTTAGTCACTGAAGAAGAGCCTTCCATTATATCATTCAGTACTTTTGATTTTTGGTAATCCAAAAAAAAATGTAACATAACAATGAAGAGTCTGATTCACAACAGTACGCATGTTTCTCCTGGTATAAATGAATGGCCTGCTGATGACTTTGATTGTTTCAGCAGATAATTTAGTAGAACTATGTTTAGCAGCTTAACCTTTTATGTTTCTATTTAAGTTCATTCATATTGCAACACAAACTATGCATGATTCTTCTTATCATTTGTAAGTAGTCATTTTGACATCCAAGGAAGTGTTTCCATTTCTTCTGGCAAGCTCATAAGCAGTTGCTACTTGAAGAATCCCACTTCCTGCAAAATGAAATAAATATACAGCAAACCTCAGATAAGCATTAGACATTTATAAAATAGCATGGCACACCACAGCATATTTTATTCGAAGTGACAATATTGCCCCTACATCAGTATCTTGCAAAGTAGGTATAACCTGGAATGAAAGTATGCTGTTGTTTTCAGTTTGGGTGTACATGTGGCATGATTACTATTTTTCAGTTATTCCTATATCACTTTGCTTCTTATAACTGCAGCTGAAATCCCAGGCTTGGTCTTGATGTTTGTAATATACACCAGCTCAGTATTTAAAAAAGTTACCATAACAATATGCAATCAAAGCAAACACTAATGTATTTATAATAAATAATGATTAGTACTGTTTTTTTTTCACAGCTCTCAGTTATCCAATTCATTCCCATGTGAGATACTCTTGGTGTGGAGTCACCATGTCCTCTCTGTGTCCCTATGGGTTTTACTGGGAGTTTCTCTTTTATTTTATTTTTCAAATGCATGTCATTAGGTGAACTGGTGATCCTTGAAATTGTTCATAGGTATGCATGCAGTGTTTGTGTGTGTGTGTGTGTGTGTGTGTGTGTGTGTGTGTGTGTGTGTGTGTGTGTGTGTGTGTCTGTGTGTGCGTGCGTGTGTGTGTGTGTGTGTGTGTGTGTGTGTGTGTGTGTGTGTGTGTGTATGTGTGTGTGTGCGCGAGTATGTCCATGTGCCCTGTGATGGACTGACATTCAATCCACGACTGGTTCTCTGTCTTATGCTCACTTCTTACTAGCATTGACTGTAGTTCCATTATGACCATGAATAGATACATCTGGTACAGGACAATGAACAGATAATAAAAATAGTATTAAGCAACCATAACATTTTGGTGACACACAAATACACAGTCAAAACCATGAAATAATTGTTTAAAATAATGCATACTTCTTTAAATTTGTAACAATGATCAAAAACGATAAAATGCTGAAATTGCTAAAATTTCACAAGGAGACAGAGTGCAAAACTTTTTGACAATACTGAAAATATGAAGAGGTTTGTTTTCCCAAAGATAGATTTTCAGGACTAAAAAAATCCCTATTTTATAGTGAAAATATCTGAAGACCACAGTTTAAAATGTAGTATCATTTCTAGCTTGTTTACTTCCAGGACTGATTCTGATATCTAACATGCACTATTTAATACCCTCAATTCTACCTAAACTAAATGGATGTAAAAAGGGAAGAGACACACTAATGCACTCATAAGAGCAAAAAAGTCCAAGATCTTTGTGACAGCACTGTTGTGTGCTCTGAACAACTACTTTGGGACAGATACAGCAATTGTCTCTAATGCATCATCATGTCACCAGGGTCAACTCTCCAGAGTCACTGTTGCCAAGCTATCATGTACTGTCATGGAACAGACAAGTTGACTTGCTGGATAAATCAGTTCAAATCTTAATGTGTTATATTCAGATCATTTCCTGGGTTCTGCTATCATATCAGAGGTGACCACACCTTTATGAAAGACTGGTGAGTACAACAGCCTTCATTATGAGTGACACAAGGAAACCATCTGAGTAAATCCCATCTCCAAAGTGGTCTGGAGGAATTTTCTCCCAAATAATGATAGTTTATTCCCAATCCAGACACTTCAGACCTCAAAATCAGAAAACTGTAAAACTTCTCAACCGCATTAATGAGAAAATCTGCACATTTCTTTAAGAAATAAATACATTTGCTTTGAAGACTTGTAAATAACATGCAGAGGGGATGCTCTGTGTTTGCAACTATTGTGCATTCAAAATGTATGGTTTACCTGCTCAGACACTGTTTCAAGACTAGAACTAAAACAAATGACTATTTTCCCATGTACTGTAGTGTCTCTGAGGACTTCAGTTCAGATCTAACCAGATGTCAGTGGTAAATGCTACACTATCTGAATATATAAAGCCTGCTGTCACACCAGACTTGTTATCTTTATGTGGATAGAGGAATAAAGATGACTGCATCTTTGTCTGCTACCAATTTTATCAGTCAGAGTAAACATGGAAATTGATTTAAGATAAGTTGTTCATATATCCTGCAACAATTTTGATCCAAATCATTTAATAATTCCACTCCCAGAATGATACAAATCCAGAAAAAGAAGTGAATTCTGCTAAAGAACGCTCAGCAGAACAAAAAACAATGTAAATATTGGAAGAGTGTTGCACCACAGGTATTAGTATTTCATCTGAGTATTTAAAACTTGCTAAACAACCAAAATGGCAGAAAGATAGCTTCAAAACAACAGCTTCAATAACAGGCTTTTACCATGTTGAATCCACAGTATATGAAATATAGAGCTTTACTGTTGTAAAAGTCAAGTGGCATTGTAATTCCACAGCTTTAAAACATGTGGATGTCATTAAAACAGAATAAAACTAACATAAAAGTGAAGAACCCTATTGATGTAAACAATGGACAAGCGCTTTCACCTTTTTCAAGTCTTCTTCAGATCCAAGTAGGTACGCTGGGTTCAGTGTTTAAAAGTCGGTATCATCCAGTGAAACACCTCAGTGAATGATGAATGTTAACCAATCAAGTTAGTCCATTGGTACACACCTCCGTACCTTGAAGTTAAAACTCTTTATTTAAAACTCTTTGTTTAAAACAACATGACAGTTTGACATATCTAAGACAGACTCAGACATATTTTGAGAAGGAATATTAGTAAAATCTTTTCAGTAGGTTCTGGTTAAAAGAACAAGCTCTGCATAAAAGCCACAATTTGAGAGAAAAAGGTGAGAAATAAAAAAGATGGTCATTTAGGGCACTTCTTTTTATTTCATTTCAACTGCTTCTTTGGGACATCAGAGCCTAAGTCAGTATACTTAAGGTTTCTGTCAACAAAAACAGGTCATAAGTGAGCATAGCTCATTGCTCATCTATTTTTAAGAAAAGGTTTTAAGGGAACACAGCCATTAAGGCCAGGGGGGTTATCTGCCCTCAGCCACATTATTCATTTGGCTTCCTCTCTCTCAGTCAGATTGGTCAGGTCTCCTTCTCTGGAAGTAAAATGTATCTTTGAAATGACCATGAAAACAAAGCTATGTCCCTCATGCTCACGTAAATGAAGAAAAAGAGAATTTGTTTCCTTTCTGTTACGTATATCAGATTGATGTTTGATAATTCTTTCCTTTAGCTTCATATTAGTTTTTCCAACATAAAATGCTGTGCATGAAGTACAGGTAGCTATGTAAACAATATTGCTGGTTAGGCAATTAGCTAATCCATGAAAGCAAATATCTGTTTAGTAACCGGATGCTTAAATGTGTTGCTACAATTGATTACATTGCAGACCTTGCAGAAGCCACATTTCTTTGTTCCTGATAAATTATTATGTGCATAGTTGTTACATATCCCATCATTTGAGCATAAAATCCTTTTGAGATTATTTTTATTTTTGAAAAGGAAACTTGGGTTATCTCCAACAATCTCTTTTAACTTTTTATCCGAAGTTAGAATCATCCAGAACTTTCTGATGACCTGGAATACGTTATCATGGCCCATAGTGTAAGTCAAATTGACCCTTAAGTTAGATGTTCTTTTAGGTATAGCTAGGGATGGTGTACTTTCACCTTCTTTGACCTTAGAGGAATAAAAAGGTTTGCCTTTTCCTTTGCGTATGTCATTAATTCTGGTCTTGTTTACTTCTAAACTTCTCTTTCCATATCCTCGTTGGCTGAAATTATTAATAAGCCTCTCTTCTTCCTGGAGAAAGGTTGCCTCTTCTGTACATAGCTTTGAAATCCTTGCAATTTGATTTTCAACAATGTTAGAGAAAATATGCCTGGGATGCATACTGGAAAAATGGAGCATGTGGTTTCGCCACATATCTTTCCTACAGAGGCAAGTGTATATTCCCTTCCCCGGATCAAGAGATAATCTCACATCCAGAAAGTCAATCATCTCTCTAGATGTTTTTACATCAAATTTCAGGAAAGTAGTGGTTTGTGACAGGAAGTTAACAAAGTTCTTAAATCTTCTTCTTTGCCCTTCCATACAACGAAGATGTCATCCACAAACCGATTATACAGAATTATCTGGTCATTCCAAATGTTATTAGCATCCTTGGACCAAGCTCTCTCCCAGTTGGCTAAAACCAAGTTTGCATAACTATTGGCGCAGGGCATGCCCATGGCAACCCCCCCCTCACTGCCAATAGTAACTGTTGTCATAGGTAAACACATTGTTCTCCAACACGATTTCCAAAAGATCACATATCAAATGTGATTCTACCTTCTCTTCAGTTAGAAATTCTCTTACTGCTTCAATGCCATAATTATTTGGTATGGAAGTGAATAAACTATTCATGTCTAGGGTTACCAATAGCAGACTCTCAAGATCATCACGATGTTCTAGAGCTATACACAGATGTTGTAGAAACTCAGCTGTATCTTTAATCACAGTGGAGGCCCTAGGTAGCATCTTTTTAGTTCTTGTTCAATAAACATAGAAATAGATTCCGTCAACCATCCTCTACCAGCCACAATTGGTCTTAAAGGTGGGAGTTTAAGATCTTTATGGATTTTTGGTAATCCACTGATAGTTGGTACGGTGGGGTGCTCAGTGATGAAAAGATCATGCAAATACTCATTAATCTCTCTTTGCAATAGCATGTCATAAAGAGCCTGCTGGATCTTCCGTTTCATAATATTTAGTTCATTCTTACTAATCAAGGAATAGGTCTTTCGATCACTTAGTAATTCTTTCATCCATTGGACATACATCATTGCATCCATTACCACTATGGCTCCTCCTTTGTCAGCAGGTTTAACCACAATATCATTCCTTTCTTTAAGCTCTTTAAGTGCCTGATTTTCTTCTTTGATTAGATTGAAAAACTGTTTCCCTTTTTGAGACATTCTTGTTCTCATTAACTCGTCTTCACAGGCATGAATAAAAGAATCCTCGGCTGGGTGGTTGAGGGGAACAAATGTGCTCGGTTTCTTGAGCATAATATTACTTTTAATGGGACATTTATCATTTCTATCCCAAAAAATATACTTCAAAGTAAGATTCCTTCCAAACATTCTAAGGTCCAGTGCAAATTCATCATGTGCAGATTTGGTTGCAGGAATAAAGCTGAGACCTTTCTCTAATAGATCCATCTGAGACTGAGTGAGCTGAATGTTCAAAATATTAACCCCTAAAGAATTTATTGTGTTACTTTCCTTTTTTTTCTCTCTCTCTGCTTACAGATCTCCCTGTTCGAGAGACTTTGTTCATCATTAAAAAAGGGAGCTGCTCTGTGATGGTAACATGTTGTGCTCCTCTCTTAGGTATTGTTCCTAGTGGATGACCATTGATGCCAGTGTTATTAAAAGGACTGGTATTATTGACATTAATAATTGCATCTGAGTCAACTTCTTGTTCGATAACACAAGCAGAAACCAGTCTGTTATAAGAACCTATATACTTTTACTAAATTATTTACTATTAGGTGCCCTGTTTGCTGGTCCTGTTTTTTTCTGTTTGGATTTTGGTTTTGTGGGACCCTGCAGCTGCCGTACTCGCAGGGGTTACTACACTTCTGGTTTCCTCTCTTTTCTCTGTGGTTGGCCTGTGGCACCTTTCTGCTTCATAGCAGCAGCTGAATTTGCACTTTGGATTTAATATTGTCAATTTTGGACCTGGCTTTTGGAATTGTTTTTTGGATGTAATTTTTACTTTTTGCGACCTACCAATGTACCAAACCTTTGATACAAACTTGCTTCAATTCAAGTGCAGGTACTTTTGGTTTTCAAGCCTCCATTTTGTATCAAGGCATTTTTGTTTTTTCACCAGTGACTGGTTAATGCTATTTTGGACATTTGGGTCATCGTGTCTACCTATTTTCTACTTTTCCAACTGGATTGGTGAAACTAACTTGGCATTCAGAGTGTTTATTTTGGATTTTTTAGGGTTTGGCATCCTGTTCCATTTCAGCCGCCATTACAGCTAAACATTTGTCAGTGCAACTTACTCGGTCGATTCATGTATGTATTTTAAGTTATTCAATACACCAGGGCATATTGGATTATGCGGGGCTATTGTGTTTACTTTCTTTAGGCTTCATATATCTTGGTGGCATTCATTTTGAATTTATAATGCGTACACTGTTCTTTTTCATGTGGTTGGCATATGGTCAACTTCGGGCCACCATTACAGCAAGCCTTTGTTCGGGCAAACTACATGGACCATTTAATTGTACTTTTTGAGTCATTCCACATAGTATACCGTTTGGGACTCATTTTTTGGGCATTTTTTGAACAAACTAATGAAGGTGGTTGTCGCTAACTAATGATGACATTTATTTTTGGTTATGCTACTTGAACATTTAAGCTGGAACTGTCTTTCGCCTTGTGTGCATTATTTTTTCATCATTGTGGCTGGATTATTGAGTTCAATCTTGGCTTCAAACAAGTAGGAATGTTTGTATCAACCAACTGAAATAATTTTAGCAACATCAGAATACCTGGGACTTTATTTAATTTCAGTACATTTGGGATGACATTGTTCTACTTTTATTTCATATGTTCCTGGGTTTTGTGTTTGAACATAGTTTTGTTCATGGACATAACTTATTATGTTAATTATATTACCAATGTTCTTTCTGATGTGGTAGGTGTGTGTCTAACTTCGGACCGCCATTACAGCAAGCCCTTGTTCGGGTAAACTGAATGGATCATTAATTTGTACTTTTTGACTTAATTAACATACTATATAGCTTGGTACTCATCCTTTTTTGGCCACTTTTTGGAAACTCAAGAAGATTGTTGTTGCTAAATAACGGTGACATTTATTTTTGGTTACGTCATTTGAGTATTTCAGCTGGAATTATCTTTCATCTTTGCGGGTATTATCTTCAGTCATGGTGATTGTGGCTTGGTTATGCCATTTGAGTATTTAAGCTGGAATTGTCTTTCATCTTTGTGGGTATTATCTTTAATCATGGTGATTGTGGCTGGTTTATTGAGTTCAATTTTGGCTTAAAATAATTAGGAATGTTTGTATTTACTTACTGAAATAATTTTGGCAACGCCAGTATATCTGGGACCTTCTTTGATTCTTATGTAATTGGGATGACACTGTTCTATTTTTTATTTGTTGCTGGGTTTAGTGTTTGAACACAGTATGTTCATTAACACAACCAATTATGATTTTTAGATTACCAACGGATATTCATGCATGTGTACATTTTGGATATATATTGTGAATATGTTATTTACAAGAGGTACATTGTAGATATAAAGACCCCATATATTTTTTCACATCTATATATTTTTACATCTGCATTTTAAGCAGTAAATGCCATATGTGTATTTTTTCCAGATATTGGTGACACATAGGATCATACATTGGGGTTTTTTGACATTGTATTCCTTGGATCTACTACCATCATCAAATTCTCAAGTTATATTCACAAGCATTGCCTTTTATAGGCATTGAATTTGCAGGCCTTACCATTTGCAATTACCATATTACTATTGTTGGTGTTGACATTTCATACCATATCACATTTTGATATTTTTATGCTTTTGGTATATGAACCCGTGTCCTCTGTTTTGGACCATCTTAACCAGATTAGATTCTTTAATAGACCATTCATTCAATAGTCTTTAAATGTGTTTTATATTTTCTTATATACTTTTTTACATGATCTATATTCATTGGTCTAGGCCCACTGATAGGCTTATGTATGCCAAATGATTTTTGTTCCAATAATTTTGGCCATTTCTGCCTGTGATTGGTTTGTGCAGCACCAGCTCCATTATTCTTATTATTACCTTGTGATGCAAGTATGATTATGTTTTTGACTCAGTTTTAATATTGACCCGTGGCTTATTCATTCAAATAAGGACCAGCAAATCCACCTGGGTCAGTCCACATAGGTTTTGGTGGACAATCTCCAATATTTCATTACAGGCATATGCTTATTGTTCCATTTTTGAACTGGCCAGGGTCTACAAGTTGGATTTCAAATATATGTGAAAACTTTGTTTTTGCATTTTGTCACTTTTTATACATACTGTTGTCTTTTTTATAACAACATCACCTCCACCATCATTATGGATTTGGATCACTTACTCACAGGTTTATCTGCTGACAGAGATGATCTATCAGTATTTGGATTAGAACCACATGGTGAATGTTTGGAGAATTCTGGTGCTGCACTCAACAATGACAGTTGCGAGAATATTTTCTCGAATTTAAATAAACATATGAGATCCTTGTGTAATAATGTTTGGCATTTCAAGCTTTTCTGTGCCTATTTGACAAAAAGAATTACTCCACGGGGTTTAAGAATACGCACACAACCACTGGTTAATAACCCTGATGATCTGTTACTCAAACAATGGGGGGAGGTACAACAGGAAACATCTCTGAAATTTGTTGAAATTTTGGCCAACCATCACAATAGAATTATTGAACAAGAAATAGCATTCATTACTTCACTTAGTGATAAAGCCAAACGATTTGAGGGAGAGATTTCATATACCAATAGCATCAAAAATTTAAGCAAAGAATTGCTAATATTAGAAACTCAGTTAAAAGAAAGGAAAAGGAAAAAGTTTCAAAGAGACTTAGATGATTATACTAGGGGGGATCCCTTTAATTTTGAAAACAAAACTAAACATGTTCGATTTAGTTCACAAAATCGGACTACTTCCAAAAGAAAATACACTAAATCCATCTTAAAAAAGGGTGCACCTCACAATACCGACACATCAGCTGATGACTCTTCTTCAGGCTTAGAAACTGATTCTGCAGGTGCCGCAGGCTCACCAGCATTGAAAAGAAGGAATTCCCTCACCACCTCGGCTTTACACATAGGAGGAGGGGGGGCAGAAAACATAAAAGCTGTAGACAATATGGAAAGTCTACTTCAGATGTTTGTGACCAAAGAACCAATGTGAATATAACAAACATTTCATCTCATGTCCTCACATCCTCCAAAATTGAAATTCTTAATAAAGGGTTATCATTTATTCCTGGTTTCTTTGTTTCAGAAGAAAGTTTTGTTAATGACATCATTGCATTTTGCAGGATTCTAAACCTTAAATTATTTTTTCAGGAACAACAGTCATCAAAGACCTCTGATGAATTTAAATATCACAAATCCTCTTTCATGCCTCCCATGAATCAACATGTTTCCATGTTTCA
This sequence comes from Protopterus annectens, assembly GCF_019279795.1. Taxonomy (NCBI): domain Eukaryota; kingdom Metazoa; phylum Chordata; order Ceratodontiformes; family Protopteridae; genus Protopterus; species Protopterus annectens. Next base: position 688,403,939 of record NC_056743.1, read on the forward strand.
ACATGCAATCATCAAAGATCTTCATTTCCAATACAGGTCATTAACCCCCTTACCCAACAATATATCCAAAACATGCATGGATAATATTACTAAACTTGCGAATAACAATTGAGTTGGTTATCAATTGCTGCTGACAAAGGGGGTTCGATAGTAGTTCAGGAATTGTCTCAATATGACAACGAAGCCTTCAGACAACTATCTAACATTCAATACTACACCCAATTAACTACTGATCCAACACCTGTTTTCAAAGAACAGATTGAGTCTTTTCTTACATTAGCTGTTGAAGAAGGTATCATTACAAAAAACATCCAGTCCCAACTCACTATATCTAACCCTTGCCCACAATACATATATTTCCTACCCAAAATACATAAAAACCTCCAGAATCCCCTGGTAGACCTATTGTTTCTGGTAGGAATTCATTAACTGAACCTTTATCTCTCTTCTTAACCAAATACTTACAGCCGCTTCTAAAATGTGCCAGAGCAAGGATTAGAGACACCACGGAATTTCTACAAATCATTTCCGATACACAATTAGAACCAGATTGGTTACTTTGTAATATGGATGTTACATCACTATATACCAACATTCCCCACTGGGCTGGATTTCTGGCTTTAGAATATTGGCTCAATAAGACCGAATTATATAAACCCGGCTTTAACACTCTTTTATTGTGTTTGACTGAACATGTATTGACCAAAAATGTGTTCTTTCTTAAAGGTAATTGTTATTTGCAAACCAAGGGGACAGCAATGGAGGCCTCCTTCACCCCTATAAACGCAGATTTATTCATGGCATATTTTGAAGAACATGTTATTTATGATACTTCACATAATATCTATACTGAAGAAATGGACATCTGGCGTAGATATCTAGATGATTGCTGGTTGGTATGGAGGGCGGATTCTACATATCTTTTGGAATTTACCACATATCTGAATGAAAATAAATGGGAAATTGAATTCTCTGTCAACTATGATAAAAATAAAATGATTTTTTTGGCTGTTTTGGTTTGCGGCGCATCCAACCATACGTTGACTACAGAAATTCATCGCAAATTCCCTGAGAATAATTCACTCCTCCATGCCTCAAGCTTTCACCCTCCCCATATTTGCAAAAACATCCCTAAATCCCAGTTCATGCGTATCAAGTGCATTTGTTCTGATAAACACACCTATACACGATTTAGGGACGATCTAGTTCTTAGATTTCATGACCGGGGTTACAATTTGGGTCAATTACTACACACTAAACATACAGTGGACAATATGAAAAGGGATGATCTCCTTTGTTACAAAAATAATACTCAATCTAATTCCAATCCACCTAGACTCATAACCACCTACGGACGCAACACCAATGTATTAATCAATATTGTCCAGCAAAATTGGAACTTATTAACATGCGACCCAAAACTTAGTGAAATAATAGGCGACAGATGTTTATTCTCCTTTTGTAAAGGCAGGAATTTATCTGGTTTCTTCAACCATTTCAAACATTCTGAAGCCAGAAGTACTCATATCACACAAACTACATTATCAGGTGAACCTTTAATGGGCTGTTTTCCATGTGGACATTGCACACATTATGCTAAGCTACTCAAAACTAAAAACTTTAGTAGTCAGAACACTTCTGCAGTATATGATACAACATTTTTTGCTAATTGTTCTTTGGACTGGGTAATTTATCTGGCCAAGTGCAATTGTCCTGCATTTTATGTTGGTCAAACTTCTAGACCCTTAAAATTCAGAATATCTGAACATCTTAGTGATATAAAAAACAAAAGAGAAAACAATGCTCTTTACAAACATTCATTAATGCACAGTAATGCTTGTTTTAGTTTCACCATTATAGATAAAATAAACAGACCCAGAAACAATAAATTAGGCTGGCATGATTTATTAAATTCCATGGAGAAAAAAATGATTATTAAGCTTGGTGGTCTCTTTAAGCCAGGTCTAAATGAACATTTGTAATTAATCACATGTTCTATTCAATTATATATAAAATGGTTCTTTTCTGCATGTATCTTTTACACTGATGAAGGCTCTATACTAAGTCAGCCAAAACCGGTCTGTTATAAGAACCTATATACTTTTATTAAAGTATTTACTATTAGGTGCCTTGTTTGCTGGTCCTGTTTTTTTCTGGATGGAAATGATAAATGTCCCATTAAAAGTAATATTATGCTCAAGAAACCAAGCACATTTGTTCCCCTCAACCACCCAGCCATGGATTCTTTTATTCATGCCTGTGAAGAGGAGTTAATGAGAACAAGAATGTCTCAAAAAGGGAAACAGTTTTTCAATCTAATCAAAGAAGAAAATCAGGCACTTAAAGAGCTTAAAGAAAGGAATGATATTGTGATTAAACCTGCTGACAAAGGAGGAGCCATAGTGCTAATGGATGCAATGATGTATGTCCAATGGATGAAAGAATTACTAAGTGATCGAAAGACCTATTCCTTGATTAGTAAGAATGAACTAAATATTATGAAACGGAAGATCCAGCAGGTTCTTTATGACATGCTATTGCAAAGAGAGATTAATGAGTATTTGCACGATCTTTTCATCACTGAGCACCCCACCGTACCAACTATCAGTGGATTACCAAAAATTCATAAAGATCTTAAATGCCCACCTTTAAGACCAATTGTGGCTGGTAGAGGATGGTTGATGGAATCTATTTCTATGTTTATTGAACAAGAACTATAAAAGATACTACCTAGGACCTCCACTGTGATTAACGATACAGCTGAGTTTCTACAACATCTGTGTATAGAGAACATCATGATGATCTTGAGAGTCTGCTATTGGTAACCCTAGACATGAATAGTTTATTCACTTCCATACCAAATAGTTATGGCATTGAAGCAGTAAGAGAATTTCTAACTGAAGAGAAGGTAGAATCACGTTTGATATGTGATCTTTTGGAAATCGTGTTGGAGTACAATGTGTTTACCTATAACAACAGCTACTATTGGCAGAGATGGGGGGTTGCCATGGGCACGCCCTGTGCCAATAGTTATGCAAACTTGGTTTTAGCCAACTGGGAGAGAGCTTGGTCCAAGGATACTAATAACATTTGGAATGACCAGATAATTCTGTACAATCGGTTTGTGGATGACACCTTCATTGTATGGAAGGGCAAAGAAGAAGATTTAAGAAGCTTTGTAAACTTCCTGTCACAGACCACTACTTTCCTGAAATTTGATGTAAAAACATCTAGAGAGATGATTGACTTTCTGGATGTGAGATTATCTCTTGATCCGGGGAAGGGAATATACACTTGCCTCTGTTTGAAAGATATGTGGCGAAACCACATGCTCCATTTTTCCAGTATGCATCCCAGGCATATTTTCTCTAACATTGTTGAAAATCAAATTGCAAGGATTTCAAAGCTATGTACAGAAGAGGCAACCTTTCTCCAGGAAGAAGAGAGGCTTATTAATAATTTCAGCAAATGAGGATATGGAAAGAGAAGTTTAGAAGTAAACAAGACCAGAATTAATGACATACGCAAAGGAAAAGGCAAACCTTTTTATTCCTCTAAGGTCAGAGAAGGTGAAAGTACACCATCCCTAGCTATACCTAAAAGAACATCTAACTTAAGGGTCAATTTGACTTACACTATGGACCATAATAGCGTATTCCAGGTGATCAGAAAGTTCTGGCCGATTCTAACTTCGGATAAAAAGTTAAAAGAGATTGTTGGAGATAACCCAAGTTTCCTTTTCAAAAATAAAAATAATCTCAGAAGGATTTTATGCTCAAATGATGGGATATGTAACAACTATGTACATAATAATTCATCAGGAACAAAGAAATGTGGCTTCTGCAAGGTCTGCAATGTAATCAATTGTAGCAACACATTTAAGCATCCGGTTACTAAACAGACATTTGTTTTTCATGGATTAGCTAATTGCCTAACCAGCAATATTGTTTACATAGCTACCTGCACTTCCTGCACAGCCTTTTATGTTGGAAAAATTAATATGAAGCTAAAGGAAAGAATTATCAAACATCAATCTGATATACGTAACAGAAAGGAAACAAATTCTCTTTTTCTTCATTTACGTGAGCATGAGGGACACAGCTTTGTTTTCATGGTCATTTCAAAGATACATTTTACTTCCAGAGAAGGAGCCAATCTGACAGAGAGAGGAAGCCAAATGAATAATGCGGCTGAGGGCAGATAACCCCCCTGGCCTTAATGGCTGTGTTCCCTTAAAACCTTTTCTTAAAAATAGACAAGCAATGAGCTATGCTCACTTATGACCTGTTTTTGTTGACAGAAACCTTAAGTATACTGACTTGGGCTCTGATGTCCCAAAGAAGCAGTTGAAATGAAATAAAAAGAAGTGCCCTAAATGACCATCTTTTTTATTTTTCACCTTTTTCTCTCAAATCTTGGCTTTTATGCAGAGCTTGTTTTTTTAACCAGAACCTACTGAAAAGATTTTACTAATATTCCTTCTGAAAATATGTCTGAGTCTGTCTTAGAAACGTCAAACTGTCATGTTGTTTTAAACAAAGAGTTTTAAATAAAGAGTTTTAACTTCAAGCTATGGAGGTGTGTACCAATGGACTAACTTGATTGGTTAACATTCATCATTCACTGAGGTGTTTCACTGGATGATACCGACTTTTAAACACTGAACCCAGCTTACCTACTTGGATCTGAAGAAGGCTTGAAAAAACTGAAAGCGCTTGTCCATTGTTTACATCAGAAAGGTTCTTCACTTTTATGTTAGTTTTTTTCAGTTTTTATGACATCCACATGTTTTAAAGCTGTGGAATTACAACTCCACTTGACTTTTATAACAGCAAAGCTCTATATTTCATATATTGTGGATTCAACATGGTAAAAGCCTGTTATTGAAGCTGTTGTTTTGCAGCTATCTTTCTGCCATTGTGGTTGTTTAGCAAGTTTTGAATACTCAGATGAAATACTAATACCTGTGGTGCAACGCTCTTCCAATATTTACAGAATGATACAAATGTGATCAGCTGCTCACTGCTTATGAAAACCTGATCACCATCATCATCATCATCAGCCCCCTTTTTCCCATTTTTCTACATGGGGCGGGGTATCGTGTTAACTGTCGCCAACTATCTTGATTCAGTGCCACACTCCTGCTTTCTTCAACACTATTGCCTGACCGTCACAGATCTTCTTTCATGCAATCCATCCACCTCTTTGCTGGACAGCCTCACTTCCTCTTACCTTCTTCCTGTCTGTCCCAAATCTTCCTCACCAGATTGTCTTTTGCTTTCCTACACGTGTCCAAACCACAGTAATCTGTTCTCTTTGATCTTTTCTGCAATTGGAGCTACTTTGGCTTCTGCTCTTATGTCCTCATTTCTTCATCTCTCCCACAGTGTGCATCCTATCACCCTCTCAAGCACTTCATTTCCATTACTTCTACCTTCTTCAACTGTTCTGCCTTTACTGCCCTGGTTTCTGTACCATACAGTAGTACTTGTCACACCACTGTCTTGTACACCTTGCTTAAGAAAACCTGACTTCCTCACATAAATGACTAACATCCCATAGATTTTATAAGTTGCATTTCACAAAGGTAGACAGACAAATGCTCAAAACCTCAAAACTAAACTGTAGAGTAACTTTACTGAGGTGATCACATAGCCAACATAAGCTGGTACTGTTCAGAAAGGTGTATGGGAGCATGAGAAGGGAAAACCTACCAGTAAAGGGGTGCTAGTAACCTACAAAAGGGTAAGAACTAACAGGGAAGATAGCCAGGCTTTTGCAGTTCCTGCAGGCCTCACAACTTTTACCAGGAAAAATACGAGGGTCTAAATTGTTTCAGAAAGATAGTATGAACAGAAAGGAAATAATTTTATTGTAGATCTACTGATATTATGATGGACAAAAACATGGATGGTTATTATGGATAAAATGCTAATATTAAAAAAACACACAGATAATGAATTTTTTGTCCCAGAAAACACTATCCTAAGTGTACATATACCAGATATCTGAACTGACAGGATGGCTATTCAAGTTACTACCACTTGTGGCTTTGCTTCTCTCCATCACTAGTGCTCTGTAGTGCCCCCTTCTTAAACAAGTATCTGCTATCCACTATAAATCCCATTTAACCATACATTATTTCCAAAGTATAATGTCATAATGTAACAGACCTCGAATTTTAGTGTCATGGTTGGGGGATTTCTACACAATCAAAAATGTCTAAAAGTAAATAAATGGGTAAAATGATTGTTGATTTGTAACAAAGTCTGTTTTTGAGTTAGTGATATAAAGGAAAACTATATCTCACTTAATAGTAACAACCACCATTGGAAGCCTTCAATAGGTGAGCTGTTCAGTGCTGCTTGACTTTGATAAGAATTATGAGCTCCATGCATAACAGGTGAAGAGCTCATGACAGTATTTTTGGCAGTGTGAAGCAATAACAGCTGCATTTATGCTAATGAAGACATTATTTTTTGACTTAGTGGAAGCTCTCCATATGTACTTCAACAGGTTATTGAAATATTATCCTGGCATTTCGATATCACATTTATAATGAGTTAGATTACAGCATATACACATATTAATCTAGTCCATTTACCCGATATCAAGAGTAGACTGAAATGTACCCACTGCAACTATACCAGACCAGGAATCACCTCCTATAGCTCTGTTAGCCAAGGATGCTGCCCCTGTACATGATACCAGGATTCAGCCATCACCTGATAGCTTGGTCCATCTTTAAGCTGTAGTTACATGAGCTGGGGATGCATATAGAATCTTTATAGTTATACTATGCTCCATTAATGCAGCGTCGCCTAAATCATGACCTTATAATATGTTTAGTTTCTGTCAAGCTATGTGCTACTATTTTCACTAGTCTGTGTATACAACAAATACACCAAACCCAACTTCTCACTTACAATTAATGAGCAGCTTGTAGCAGCAAAGGGCATGTCAAATCTTTTGTGTCTATACGAAGTACTGTACTAGTCTCCCTCTGTCAATAGTGAGACAGGCTGCATATCTTAAGTTTTTACTTGTTTGGGTTGCAGCATCAGAATTCAGGCTATGCAAAACTGTGTATCAAAGACTACATGCATGTTGTCAGCAGATGATATATATTCACTAGCTTTGCCTGTATTCTCTGCATATCCTAAGTCTAACCCCTGTGTGGGGTAGACTGAGCCCAAAGATAAGTAATAGTAAAAGTGCATTCCTGTAGCTCTAAGAAAGGTAATATTACATCCCTCACACACACACACACACACACACACACACACACACACACACACACACACACACACACACACACACACATACACATACACACAGAATGTCTGTGCTATAACTAGGGTGAGGTAGGGCATGGAGATGGGGGGGGGCTGCCCTGGGTTTAAGTTGTTGGGGGTGTGATCTACAGGTGTCAATGGGGCACAAGTGCAGCACCGGCATTCATTTATGGTCCTCAACTTTACGTTGAGGGGTGTCAGTCTTGGGAACTGTCCAGAGTGACAGAATTTATCAGAAGCCACTACCACCTATTATATAAAATCTGAAAGTATTCAACTTTCAAGAAATACACTTTTATGGTAAAGACAAACAAATGAAAATAGGAATATTTTTTATAAAAACAAGTATTCCTAAGCAGTGTCACGTCTGTGCAAGATTGAAATATATCTGCTAAATCTGTATAGGAGTAGTGTACTCAGCTGGTACAGCTGCAGAGTGTATCACTCAACCTGACTTAGTGTACTCAGATGGTACAGCTGCAGAGTGTTTCACTCAACCTGACTTAGTGTACTCAGCTGGTACAGCTGCAGAGTGTATCACTCAACCTGACTTAGTGTACTCAGCTGGTACAGCTGCAGAGTGTATCACTCAACCTGACTAAGTTATACAAGACTATATCACATGCACCTGAAGATGTCTGCATTTACCTTTATGGAATCCATACATCCACAACCCTTTTTCCCATTTTTGCCCATGAGGTCAGGGTGTCAATTCAACAGTGACAGTCATCTATAGCCAAGGTTCACATTGGCAGGCGGCTATCCCAGCCATGATTGTTCTTCCATGCCACACTCTTGCACTCACACTCATAGTTATGGCAATTTAGAGTGTCCAATCCACCTACTGCATGTCTTTGGAACATGGGAGGAAACTGGAGCACCTGGAGGATACCCACGCGACTGTAGGGAGGACATGCAGACTCTGCACAGAATGCCGAGCACAAATACCAGGCTGCAGTGTGTCTCACCATCTGTACTGCGCTTGGATAGTACTCCTACAGCAACGCCAAATTAACAACAATATCATTAGAAACCCCCTGTCTTCTCCCCAAGCACAAACTCTTTCTGCTTGATAGATTCTCGATGTACTGTAGTAGACTGAAGTATGACGCAGTTACTGATATCCTTAACTGACCTTACATAAACAAAAAATGTAGCTTTTGAGTAGATGTAATTCTCAGAGGTCATGCTGTTGCTCAAAGTATTGCTTGTTTATGTAGGTTTATTATGCATAAGGTGCAATCCTTTTGAGTGTAAGAACAGACATTCTCCGGCATGTTTCCTACTTTTTGAATGCTGTTGCCAAACAATACTAAAGAATCAAAGCATATTAAAACCGCAGTCAGCACTGTCTTGGCTCTGGTTGCAGCTGTAGTTGCAGTTTTGTGTACCATTCTCTCGACTATAATAGTTTACTTTATAATAAGTAATTGGATTTTTGAAGTCATTGGTCACATGGTGAGGGCAAAGGAGAGGTACTGAATGAGACAGCCTTTCTGCTCTGCTGTTTTTTTGACATGGGAAAATCTATACCAATCTAGACAGATCACGGTTAATAAGAGTTAATCCTAAACAGTACAGATACTGTATATAAATGTATATTAGGAAGAAAAATTTCAACCAAAATATAAGCAACTATGTTTTTTTAATCAGAAAAAGGATTTCTGAGAATTGTTTTGTAGCACAGAGGAATGAAGCCCTGACTTGTGAGATAATCAGCCTGTGTTTGATTAGCAGAACAGGTACTGGAGAGGCTTTGCTGGGAGGATGGGGGTTAGCAGCTAACACTGGCTTGCTCATCCTGGGGTCAAGGAAAATGGTCTGGCTAACTGCAATGGTAACACCTACTGGTGGTGGGTCATCACCACCAGAAGGAGCCTTACAGGCCCACATTGTGCCAGTGATATATCACTTCTCCTGAGAGGTATGTATGGTAGCACAGCATGCCTGTGGAACCAGCAAACCACCCATGAGAATGGGAGTTAGAGAAATCCATGGGATCAGCAGCCTGGCCTGCCTGTACCCTAACACCTCAGTCAACCGTGAGGATGGGAGTTAGAGGAATCCATGGGATCAGCAGGCTGGCCTGCACCCTAACACCTCACTCACCCATGAGGATGGGAGTTAGAGGAATCTATGGGATCAGCAGACTGGCTTGCACCCTAACCCCTCACTCACCCATTAGGATGAGAGTTAGAGGACTCTATGGGATCAGCAGGATGGCCTGCAACCTAACACCTCACTCACCCTTGAGGATGGGAGTTAGAGGAATCCATGGGATCAGCAGGCTGGCCTGCACCCTAACACCTCACTCACCCATTAGGATGAGAGTTAGAGGACTCTATAGGATCAGCAGGATGGCCTGCACCCTAACACTTCACTCACCCGTGAGGATGGGAGTTAGAGGAATCCATGGGATCAGCAGACTGGCCTGCACCCTAACTCCTCACTCACCCATTAGGATGGGAGTTAGAGGAATCCATGGGATCAGCAGACTGGCCTGCACCCTAACACCTCACTCACCCATGAGGGTGGGAGTTAGAGGAATCCATGGGATCAGCAGACTGGCCTGCACCCTAACTCCTCACTCACCCATGAGGGTGGGAGTTAGAGGACTCCATGGGATCAGCAGACTGGCCTGCACCCTAACTCCTCACTCACCCATTAGGATGGGAGTTAGAGGAATCCATGGGATCAGCAGACTGGCCTGCACCCTAACTCCTCACTCACCCATGAGGGTGGGAGTTAGAGGAATCCATGGGATCAGCAGACTGGCCTGCACCCTAACTCCTCACTCACCCATGAGGGTGGGAGTTAGAGGAATCCATGGGATCAGCAGACTGGCCTGTACCCTAACACCTCACTCACCCATGAGGATGGGAGTTAGAGGAATCCATGGGATTAGCAGACTGGCTTGCACCCTAACTCCTCACTCACCCATTAGGATGGGGGTTAGAGGAATCCATGGGATCAGCAGACTGGCCTGCACCCTAACTCCTCACTCACCCATGAGGGTGGGAGTTAGAGGAATCCATGGGATCAGCAGACTGGCCTGTACCCTAACACCTCACTCACCCATTAGGATGGGCGTTAGAGGAATCCATGGGATCAGCAGACTGGCCTGCACCCTAACTCCTCACTCACCCATGAGGGTGGGAGTTAGAGGAATCCATGGGATCAGCAGACTGGCCTGCACCCTAACATTTCACTCACCCATTAGGATGGGGGTTAGAGGAATCCATGGGATCAGCAGACTGGCCTGCACCCTAACTCCTCACTCACCCATGAGGGTGGGAGTTAGAGGACTCCATGGGATCAGCAGACTGGCCTGCACCCTAACACCTCACTCACCCATGAGGATGGGCATTAGAGGAATCCATGGGATCAGCAGACTGGCCTGTACCCTAACACCTCACTCACCCATTAGGATGGGCGTTAGAGGAATCCATGGGATCAGCAGACTGGCCTGCACCCTAACACCTCACTCTTGCCTACAGTAGGAACAAATTGGTCGCTAAGGCTGTCTGGATGGGAATGAATGGATGATGTTTGCTCCATCTGGTAATATCTGGCTCTCACTCACAGGAGGAATGAATGAGCAAAGAGGCACAGACAGGGGAGCCATTGGGTAAAATATGCGGATTAGGGGACTGACAAGAAAGAAGCCCAATATCTGAAACTGCAACAAAGGGCAAAACCTGTTACCAACCATTTTTGTTGTGAAAACGTGAACTGTCTGTTGTATATCCGTGGCAGAGGTTTTAAACAAAGCAGCCTCCTGTAATGTAAACTTTGCACAGATGTGCACCTGGTCTATGGCTTACCTAATGCTGGCTTTGTAGTCTGATGCCATCAGGAAACTCTTAAAAGAGGCTGTGTTTATGCAACCATATAATTTCTGTTCTAAGAGTCATTCATGAAGGGTAAATGCCATGTACTCACCAATATATGTAGTGCACATAAAATGAGATTCAGTACATGGAGACAACTAAAATGGAAACTATACTATGAAGAAATGGATACTTAGATGTTTTACAGACCCAGAATGAGAATATATATTCCATACGTACATTACTGCACAGTATTGAACTGGTAGTTGTTAAGATAATTCATTGCTGAAGTACTTATAGTGCATTACCCTCATTGGATAATGTCTGATCTGAACAAGACATCCATGTCCTCATCTTCAGGTGGTCTTTCTTCTGCATCACCATATACCTAGCGTACATCTACTACAGCCCACCTGCCCACTCTCTCTGCCTGGGGTTCTAGTATTAAAGATTCATTTATTGCATTTGGTATTATTATGCCTTATATCTAACCAAGATGCTTCAACCCCCGACTTCTTATTTGAGAATTTGGATTAAATGATGTGACTTGCCTGGTCTGGCCTTCAAAACCAAGGACTACAGTACAACTTGGTGAAATACTCAAGCCTAAAGAACTTCTGTAGCAGTAAGAAAAGACTAAGTAAAATTAATATGTCTGTTACCTTCCACTAACCCCTTCATCTCTGACCTTAACAGTTGCTGACGTTTATCAGTTAGCTTGTTAACAGGAGTGGTATAAGTCCACTTGTGGGAGTCTGTGGAAGGAAAGGGGGTTGATGATGATGATGACTTCATCACATACAAATCAGTCTTTTTGGCTAGCTTAGTCACTGCATAGTTCTCTGACCATTCCTGCTAGAATAAAATTCATTACCCCTTCATCTATCACCCAAGTCTTCTATAGTGCCAACATTGATAACCTTCTACTTCAGAGTCATCTGTATCCCCAAACTAACAAAAGAAATCTCCAGTTCTAGATGATGTCAAATGTAACGTGAGCTGTTTTATGTCCACAGGAGCAGTGCTTATTTTTCTTTCTTCCTTTCTTTCTTTCTCTCTTTCTTTCTATCTTTTTTCTTTCTTTCATTCTACATTCATTTTGCTCATACTGTTCTGTGACTAGCAAGTTTCTCTTCCATTGACCTAACTGGCCTGTGTATTCCCAAAGAGGTAAGAGTCTAATGGTCCGTTTGTTCCTTTAGGGGCACATGGTAGTTGACGGGAGTGGTTTTACCATCGGGTGGGTGGGCATGGTATTTTCTAGCTGACCCCATTATTTTCTTTCAGTCTCTGGCCTTTTAAGTTTGTTATCCTTATTAGGTTTATTTGCCTTCTTTTAGAAAACTATAAATATAGTATTCCTTCATGACAGCGGGTATTCAGATTGTGTCATTTCGCTGTTCTGTCTACCCTCCATGTACTTCAATGGCTAATCATCTGCCATCTTACCAAACACAGACATGACTTCATCCTGACCATCCTACACCCACTAGATACCTCTATATGGAAAAGTATGTAAAATAAATAAGAAAAAAATATGAGATCTATGGGATATCATTTCATCACCACTATTAACATTATTTACATGTTCATTGTTAAGGTTCACCAAAAGATGGAGAAAAACAACAAAAGCAGTATCATTCTGTGATAATAAAGATGAAAGGAAGAAAGCAAGGAATTATAAGCCAATTAGTTGTTTGCATTAATTGAAAAGAGTTTTGTAGTTTGTTTTAAAGATCTACTTAAAAAGCAGATTGAGAAATTAAGACAGTATAACTTGTGGATACTAACCTACATGACTAGACAGAATATATAACATTATATAGACACTTTCTTAAATTATATTAGTATAGAGGTTAATGTGGATTTGTAATTTCTTTTCAGACTTTGTGGATTATTCAATAGCCTTTAACAATCATGATCATAAAATACTTATAAAAGTTAGGGGATGATGTTTTAGATGTAAACAAAACTGCCTGAGCTGGATGGATTTGCAATGGTTTCATACAAGGTATGATACAATGCTTAATCAATACAAAATAAGAAGTGACAATTTTGTGGCTTATTCCAGATATGATTATAATAACAATTAATGGTAAGTACCAAGGGATTATGGGGCCTTTTTCTATATCTTTTGTCATGTATGCTTTCCCAAACAGGTTCAGCCTGTGTTCACAATGGCCAAAAGCTGCTTCTACATTCATATGACAAAACAGGACTCATTAGACCTGCTAACCTCATAAATACATTATGTTATATTGGCCCAGATTTTATGTAGCTAAGAGATGCTGAATCGGAGTCTAAACAGCAGAGCAGGTCATTTCAATGCTTTGTTCCCCCTACTGCAAGATGTTTCCAAAGTAGTGTTCCAGCATGGTCAGTGATGGCCGCCTTCTTCAGTTGTTTTTAACATCCTGCCTCCAGATCAGTGCAACTTTGCTTTTATGTCATGACAATAAAGACCTGACTATTAACTGTTCACAGCACAGGATTCTGGTTCTAATACGCTATGTATATATGTTGTTCCCCCTACAGACAAATGATGAAATGCTTGCTTTTCAGGTCTGTGATAGCACCCCAGACTTGTTAATGACTACTAACTGTACAAGTGAAACTACTCAGAAATTATTTTGACCATCAATATGTAAATTCTATGGAACTTGAACTACCTGAAACCTTGATAATTAACAATACATGCTACAAACTGGTATTATTTTGTTTTATACATTATCCTATCTCTAACTCATGGTACTGCATGACTGACAACTTACTCATGTGTCTTGTATCATTGAAATCACCATTACTGCTACAAGCAATACATAACAAATGCAAGATAAAACGTCTATACTACCTGTAGCAAATTGTTGTTCTTGGCTGATGCTTTTTGAGTGTAATTTTACTGCTGTTTCTCAATGTAAATATTTACGCCATAGTTTATTCTGACACTGTGACTTCAGAGTAAGTTGTACTAGTTAGAGGAAGTGGTGATGAAAGCTCCCACATGAGATTGACAGACACACACGCACACGCACACGCACACGCACACACACGCACACACACACACACACACACACACACACACACACACATGCACATGCACACGCACACACACACACACACACACACACACACACACACACACACACACACACACACACACACACACACACACACACACACACACACACACAAACATGCACAAACACACACACACACACACACACACACACACACACACACACACACACACACACACACACACACACACACACACACTCACGCATGCGCGCACACACAAACTCATGCCCACTTCCCCTCTGTGCCTTGTTTTACTTGACTGTATCATATGCTTTTGCTGCTTCCATTAACTTAGTAACATTGCATCAAAGGAACTCAAGTTTATTAACATGCTGTTCTGCAATTTGTTATGCCTTATTTTATATTTTTATTGTGGTTTATTTGTTAATTACTCCGTTATGATGCCCTATAAGAATGCCCACACTGTGGCATGCATTTTTAAGATTGTTGTTCACAGTAATTCAATGCCTTTCTGTTGCCCTGGGTTGCACATGAATATTGTCCTTTGTGTCCCAGTACATAATTTTTTAAAAAGTTAAACATATAATTTTACTTAAAGAATGAATGAAGTGCAGATAGTTCTTTATTTACTACAGCAGATGTTAGCTGCATTTGGGCCACATCCCATGATCAAGTTCCATACCGAATAAACCTTCTGTAATTGCCTTGGGCATCAGTCCCAGTTGTGATATAGCAGTACTTCTGTTAATTTATTTGTGGTGCATGGAGCACTGTAATTATACTCCAAAATCAGGAAAAAAAACAAACAAACAACTGCATTGTGTAAAAAAGGCACTTAGAGTTTTGGTGAGCACCTTTCAATACTGTTACACTGCAGGCTTACACAAAAGCACTAACAACAGTCAGCACTGTAGGCTTACACAAGAGCGCTAACAACAGTCAGCACTGTAGGCTTACAAAAGAGCACTAACAATAGTCAGCACTGTAGGCTTACACAAGAGCGCTAACAACAGTCAGCACTGTAGGCTTACACAAGAGCACTAACAACAGTCATCACTGTAGGCTTACACAAGAGCACTAACAACAGTCAGCACTGTAGGCTTACACAAGAGCACTAACAACAGTCAGCACTGTAGGCTTACACAAGAGCGCTAACAACAGTCAGCACTGTAGGCTTACACAAGAGCGCTAACAACAGTCAGCACTGCATGCTTGCACAAGAGCGCTAACAACAGTCAGTACTGTAGGCTTACACAAGAGCACTAACAACAGTCAGCACTGTAGGCTTACACAAGAGCACTAACAACAGACAGCACTTTAGGCTTACACAAGAGCACTAACAACAGACAGCACTTTAGGCTTACACAAGAGCACTAACAACAGTCAGCACTGTAGGCTTACACAAGAGCGCTAACAACAGTCAGCACGGTAGGCTTACACAAGAGCACTAACAACAGTCAGCACTGTAGGATTACACAAGAGAGCTAACAACAGTCAGCACTGTAGGCTTACACAAGAGCACTAACAAAAGTCAGCACTGTAGGCTTACACAAGAGCACTAACAACAGTCAGGCACTGCAGGCTTACACAAGAACGCTAACAACAGTCAGCACTGTAGGCTTACACAAGAGCACTAACAACAGTCAGGCACCACAGAAAAGGGGTATGAAGGCTACAAGTAAAAAAGCTGTATTGAAGTTTGAAATTTTAAATTTGCACACAATAATTAAGAATATTTTAAACTGCTGCAAATTTGGAGAATCCCTTACAACTGTAGGCAGCCTATTTCACATCTTTGGCTGCACTTATATGGAAAATGTAGTTTTTAAGCTGTGATTAGATGCCTCTGTTTGTAATAATAAACCATATTAATCCATCCATCCATCCATCCATCCACAATGCCCTTTTCCCATTTTTGCACATGATTTCTGTAAATATTAAATGATTGTCTTATACATTGTATCAATTCTTAACCAACTGTTTTATTATGTCTAATTTGTTATAGTTATTTATAAACTGCAGATGTTTTTGTTTTATTTTTGAAGATTGTAAAATTATTGTTCTTAAAATGTTTTGTAATAATTTGGAGCTTTTCTACCTAGTCCTCCACTAAAAATGGTCTTCTACCAATGGGGTTTCCTGGTAATCAAATGTCCATAAATAAATAAACAAACAAACAAATTAAATAAATAATAAGACTGAATCGACACAGTGCAAAGTCATTGTATATGAGCATGTGCGATTGTATTAAATCCCCTGTCTTTAATATAAATTCAGTTATCCCACCCTGTTTGGATATGACAATAGTTTCACTGAAGTCATTTTTCTGGTAAAGTCAAAGTGAATATTTTCTAACATTTTTATATCTTGAACTAAGCACATGCAAAAAAAAAAAAAAGAACTGTATTCAAAACTGGATGTATTAAGACAGTATATAACAGGACCAGTATCTCTACACTTTGTGATTAATCTTTTTTCATGATTAACCTTAACAATCCAATAGATTTTCTATAGATGCCTTGGGCATGGGCCCTAAAAGATAGATTCATGGGCAATAAGATTCTCACTTCTTTGTAATAATCAGAAGAATGAATAATTGTATCTAATGTACTCTATACTGGACATTATATTCCTGAGAGGGCTGAATGCCTTTGAACCCAAGTTATTTAGTTCAAGTTGAAGTATGTTATGACTTTGGAATGGATAGTTGACACTGGAGAGTCACTTTAGTATTATCCGCAAATTTACTGTAGATACGTAGATTAGATACTGACATACATTACATAACCAGATCGAAGAGGTAAAAGCCCAGTACTGATCCTGAGATACAATTCTAGGGTTGGACATGGCATTAGTTTTCTTTACTGAAAAATATGATCATTAAACTAGTTTTATTACCCAGTTTATTATAAAGGCATTGATGTTACTTTGTCTTAACGGTTCCCATTCACGTTGTTGAACTTTTACAAGTTCGAACATCATATGGTCGAAACCATATATTTGAACTTGTAAAACTTTGAACGTTTCAATGGAGATCTCCATAAGGGAAGCTTTCCCTTTCCTGCAATGTAGTGCGATCTCAGAGTTGGTATATTTAAGTAGCGGGGGTTGTGCGGGGTGCAGGGGAGCTTGCCCCTCTGCTTACAACCTTCAGGTAAGTTTTTTGTGTTTTTTTTTTTATATTGCATTTTCGAACTTTTAAAGTTCGAACATATGGTATCGACCATATGGTGTTTGAACTTTTAAAAGATTGACAACGTGATGTAGACCCTGTCTTAATTAGTTAGGAACAGCCATATGGGGATGCTGTCAAATGCCTTTGCCAGGTTTTCACTTTGCTGTCAAGGTGAATATGTTGACATCCATTTCCTGAACAGTATAAAAAACATTTATGCTCATAATTTGTATCTTTACAGTCTGAAGTAATGACTTTAGTCCTCAGCCATATTTGACTAATATTCAAGGCAAATTCACATATACCTTGACCCTTTAATAATTGCTCTGAGTCTTACACTAAAACATTTAATCCCAAGGATGTTTCTATATCGCTGATTTGTAGTACCTATTACAACCATACCTACAATTTAATTTAAGATCTCTTTGTTTTTTTAGGATTCGCTCATGTCTTCTTGCAAACATTTAATTCTGTTCTTTGGTAGCTCTTCTGCCTTTACATTGCTTAATCACTTTCCTCTCAAGCTAACATAATTCCTTTACTTGAAACAGATGATTTCTCTCTTCACACAAAATAGTTTTCTGTGCTATTCAAGCAGCCTTTGCAAAGTATATCTTTCACGTCTATTAAGTGGTTGTACAAATGTGACAATCTTTTCTGTAGACACTGAGTGTCCATTCTGTTTAAACTTTCCCAGCTTTTCTTGTGATTCTAGTATTAAACACCTTCTTCCTTATGGCTTCAGTAGCAAACAGCACTCATTTGGCCTCCATTTGGTTAAAAGTGGTTGCAGGTTCAGATTTCTCTTATTGACTGGAAAGCTTGAAGAGGCAGTTCATTGTGTTAAGTACTATAACCTGAAATTATAACAGCATCCCTTCAAGCAGATAGATCTTAAGGATCTTAAGAACAGCAAAAGTATCAAAATGGAGATTTGGTTAAGTTCTTATCATCATGTTAGTGGGAGAAGAAAAATGATTTCTGATACAGGTACTTTGGAATTTCCTTGAACTGTAGTTTTGCAAATTTTACCATTATTACTGAACTTATGATCCAACAACAGATGACAATGTGTTTACAAACAGCTTCAGTGAAAATCCTGCCACATTACCTGCCCTCATTCTTCTGTTGTGAGAAATGATCAGCAAGATGGAGTTTGCAAAAAATGTGCTGTGATGAGAGTAATTAATGTTATCTATAACCATGCCACATACCTGAATGTACTGGAGTCACTCACAGTTCAGCCCAGCACCATGTTCATTGGTGATTTCAACTATCCCACCATAAGCTGAGATACAAACACAATTACAAACATGCAGGCTCAAAGATTCCTGGATTTTGTAAATGCAAACACCCTGGAACAGTTAGTCTGCACACCTACTAGGGGTGCAAATATCCTGGATCTGTTACTCACAAATATGAGGGAATGTTGCATCCCCCCCATTATGTAATGTCCTCACTGGTCAGATCAGATCACAAAACAGTAACCCTTAAAATAAATATATATGACTGCACTCCCAGCAAACCCCAGAATGTTTAAGAACCTTTCCAAGGCTAACTACCTCCTATTAAGAGAAAGCATAGCAAATTCTAAGAGCCTAGGACCCCCCCCCCCCAAATTCAGAGAACACAGTGGCCAATGTGGAAGTGTTTACGGAAACCCTATAGAAGCATGTAAATAACTGCATAGAAACAGCAGTTCCAAACTAAAATAAACTTAGGACAAACTTCAAAAACAAACCTCCTTAGTGGACCCCCAGTATACATAGGTTGTATAACAAAAGAAAGAAATCCTGTCCAAACATAGGAAGGGCTATGCCCAAAAAGCAAAACAACTCCCTTATCAGTCTCAACAAGCAACTCAGAGGACTAATCAAGTGCACTAAAGCCATAGCTGAGACAAATATAGCCTCCCAGGCTAAGGATAACCATAAAGTATTTTCTAGTTATATACACACCCTTAAAGGGAACACCCAACAGTGTGCTGAACAAATAGTAAATGGAACTTCCTATACCAAACTGAGGATATAGCAGATTTGCTGGTTGATAAATTTAGCTCCAATTTCACCCCATCACCCCAGGAAATACCCTCTACCATTTCTCCCCAGCTATTACTAAAGAACAGGTCCTCACTGTCCTCTTCAGAGCTAAAGACACTGCATCAATGGGTACTGATAATATCCCAGAATGCCTTCTAAATAGTTTGAAACATGACCTCTCCAGACAGGCTTCATCTCTAGGGAATGTAGACTGTAACTGTCATCCCTCTACACAAAGGTGGACCATTAACAGACTCAGGGAACTACAGACCCATAACTGTGACTAGTCTTATATGCAAGGCCATGGAAAGAATTATTGTGGACCTGGTAAACAAAGAGATAGGAAATCTTAAAACAATGAACCACCCCAGTTTGGTTTTTTCAAGGGCAGGTCATGAATATTAAACTTGGAGGACTTCTTTGAGAAGTCATTCTCTAATCCAGCCTGGATCTGCTGCACATTCTCAAAACAAACAACACTGGATTTACCCAATCTAAGGATCTAAACCTCATCTGTGACATAAGCAAAACATGTTGGAGGGATATGCATGTGTTTCAGAGATTACCCCTTCCCTAGAACAGATTCTCCATTCATGTGAAACAGAGCTCTTCTTGAAGCCTATTCAAATGCAGTTTGGACCAGTGGATGGGAAATCACAAATTCACTCCTGGCTTGTCACCTGTGGCCCTTATGGACAGGGGCAATTTGTGGATACCCTAAGTCACAAAGCCATTCTATCCCATGGGCATTGATAATTGGGGAATTTGGGGCATGAATGGCTAGGCTGAAAAAGGCTCTAGGGCCGTTAGCCTGGTAACCTCCTATGTTCCTATGAGCTGTTTATTCTGATACATGTGCAATGATACTCATTCTATCTGTCTTTGTTGAAGGGTATGGCAGCTTGGAGTAACACTTACGGTTTTTACTATCATTATCATGTAGCTACAAACTTGTCATTTAGTATCATTTTGCATTACCATATAACAGCAAGTGTGTGGGTAAGTGAGATAGAATTAGTAACCTAGATAAAAATATGCAAATATAGGTAAAACATTCACTACCACTGGCAGTGGAAGCAAATCTTTTTACTTCCCCATAACAGTAACATTTTCAGGAGACAATAGTGCTCTTGCGGGGATTACTTGAAGTAAATGCATGCATTGTCCAAAATAGTACTGTTATTAAGCCCAACATGAGTTACCCGGGCTATGCTTTCAATTAAGAAAGGAAATCAAACTTCCTGAACTTCCTACATATCTGCTTTATCTTTTCTCATCTGGTCTGTTCCATCTTTTGTTTTCTGCCTTGGTGGTTTTACCCATTAGTCAGCTTGACCACATTAAAAAATGGTATAATGTCTACATTTCTTTAAAGATGACCATAAAATCCATACCTTCCCTCAACTTCAAACCCCCTCTTTAGAGTCCTTTCAGTTTTATTTGTAAATGCAATAAAAAGTTATGTCTCTTGCTTTTACAACTTAACCAAATGATCTCTGAATGCCTAAGAATCAGCTTTTAACACGTTACTTCCATCTCTGGGTGCACTGCACATATCCTGCTTGCTAACACACAACCTGATTGAGGCAGTTCCCCAAACCTCAAAAGTTTGGCTTACAACAATGACTACATAACTGCACAAAAACATAGCCAGAAATACTCAAGGTAACCCTGCTTACTGGGTTCTTGTCTGTCAGTCTGCCAAAATAATTTCCTCTGACTGTTTCTGACTCCTTTCCTGTCTGCTGCTGCTGGGCCACACCGAAGCCCCCAAACTTGTGGCCATGACTGTTAATTTTCAGGGACACCCAAGTTTAGATCCCTAGTTCTTTAAGTTCTCCTTTACTACCAAGTTTGGTCCCCAGAGTTTTACTCTGCTGAAGTCACCACCTCCCTAAATCACGTCTTGTTCTTTTGTTATCCCAGGAATCATTCACCCATCTCAGCACATGAAGAATGCATAAACAGAAAATCAAATGGTTACATGCTGGTTTGTTAGCTGCATTGTGATATCATGTTAAAACTTGGTGGATCTAAATATCTTCTGTGATTCATGTTGACTCAATGAAAGTAATTACTTTGTGCTGTTAGTGTGAAACAATATCACTGAAAACTACTTTCAGTGCTACACAAAGAAAGTGTATTTTGCAGAAAAGTAAGATCCCCTGCACCACCTCCTGAGAGGAATCCCCCTGCATGCCCCTAACTTATATATACTAACTCCGTGGTTGCATGGTAGTAATAAAAAGGGCAAAGGCAATATGCACTGGAAGTGTTTTTTAGTGAATTGACTCACACTAAAAACACACAAGTGGCAGTTGTAAATCTGTCAGCCTTCCTATCCTCTTATCCTCTGTCCATGAGATACTCCAGCAAAAATCTAACAAAAGCAAACAACAAGCAAAAAGTTAAAAAAAAAACAAATATGAAAAATCCCTCCAGAGAGAAATTCATAGACCAACAGAGAAGCTGTTTTGGGTCACCATACAGTCTACACTTACCCATGGAAAAATGATTCCCTGCAAAAGAGGTGATGTAAAGAAGACTCAGCGCTCTTACCCTGAGATCATTGTCAGCCTTTAGATATGTACATTGCTGGCAGAACGAGACTTTAGTTTGTCTATGCTGCCCCTTTGTTACATCCTGCACCATTCCACGGTACACCCTCCATCTGCTTCCTTTCCAGTGCTGCCTTGAATGTCTGTCTGTTTTTGTCATGCACCACCCATTTAGAAGAACCAGTTCCACGTGCACACATCCCTACCATCAGGGAGGTACTTTCTATTCTGTCTCCTCTTTCCCTCTTAGTGTAAACCAAAAATAGCCCCAGTCTATTTAACCTCTCATCATATAACATTCCCTTTACTCCTTTGATCATTCTGATGGCCTTATCTAGGATTGTGTCTAACTGATTTTTATTTTTCTCTTACTATATGTCTCCAGAAATGACAAAGTACTCCAGCTGCCATCTCATCCAGGCCTTTTTAATGGGATAACATCACCTCTCTGCTCAGGTCTTTCACCCTTGTTATACAGTATATAATTTTCTTGGAAACACATGACTTTGTTTCTGGTGATTCACTGCTGTGGTGACTAGTGTCACTGGGTAACGTTAGAATTGTTCCTTCCTGTCATCTACCTATTTTCTGGATTATTTGTTTCCCAGACTGACCACCTTGCATTTGCCACTATTAAATCTCAACTACAATCTCTCAGTCCAGGCTGATAGCCTTCTTAAAGCTCTTTTTAGGCTGGCTGTCTACTGTCCCAGTGTGCTTGTCAGTTTGGTGTTACCTGCACGTGGGTCAGTTATGTTTTCACCCTTCAATTTTCTGTTTGACACATGGATATTAAAGATCTTAGGAGGCCACGACTAATACTTTTGGAATGCAATCAGTAACCTCCTTTTCTTCAGCCATACTTTTTCTAACTTTTCTGAATGTATTTTCTTATTTTTTATGTCCTTCCCTGTCTGCTATTCACATCAACTGAAAATTCACTCCTCTTTCAAGTGATAAAAGTCACGACAACCTGTACAGATAAAAGTTAACTCTGCCACTTGAATTGACCAGTCTGTTCCCAGACAACTTAGAACTGCTGTTACTGTCATCACCATAATGACTGTTGTCATAAATATATTAAATCTCTCTTTTCAAAGGCTCATAGGTTCATAGATTCTTACTAAGCTTACAACCAAGGAGACATACTTCTCAACTGTACAGATTTTCACAGAATGTCCAGATCTTTGCCTTATATTTTTGGTGTGTTCCTCCTAAAAGTTGTACTTTTCTGGCAATTAGCTGAGGACTGAAGTCAATAAATAATGACAAACATTTGAGTTTAAGACTCTACATCCTTCAGAAAATTCATGTTAATGCAAAACCTATTATTCTATCAACTTTCTAAGTTTCTAAGAGCAGTATTTAAAATCTGCTCCTATTTGTCCCCCCATCATTTTAGGCTTTGTCCAGATTTTTTGCTTTAAGAGGTTGAGAGATATGCAAGGAGACCAATGAAAATCTCAGCCACAACACATGGTGCTGATGTCAAACTAGCAAAGCCAAGCTCCATTAAACAGACTTTTTCCACATATCCTCACTCAGTGAAAATTTGTGACCACTCATCTAGTCCTCCAAGCCAGTTGCAAAGGCTGCTAAGACGTACTCTGCTTGACATGTTAAGGGCAGACTATTCCAGAAATGGGGATACCTTTCATTAGGTATCTGTCACACCATCAGGTGGTGTTCATTGGTAGTATAGGTTAAAGTATGCAGAGCAGGTATTTTGCTTTACCACTGGTTCTGTTTCACAGTTAGTGTCTTCTCAGATCTGTGGATGTCATCCTGGATCAATCAAATCTTTAAAACAGATGACCTTATGAACCTCACTATCACCCCATTGTGTGACCTTCTGAAGCTAACTATCACCCCATTGTGTGACCTTCTGAAGCTCACTATCACCCCATTGTGTGACCTTCTGAAGCTCACTATCACCCCCATTGTGTGACCTTCTGAAGCTCACTATCACCCCTTTGTGTGACCTTCTGAAGCTCACTATAACCCCATTGTGTGACCTTCTGAAGCTCACTATAACCCCATTGTGTGACCTTCTGAAGCTCACTATCACCCCATTGTGTCACCTTCTGAAGCTCACTATCACTCCATTGTGTGACCTTCTGAAGCTCACTATCACACCATTGTCACGCTTCTTGTACTAGTACAAGTCTGAAACAAAAGCATGCTTTCTCCCAGCTCTGCAACTTCCTTCTTTTCGTGAATTATGTTATTAAACCTGCAATATCATGCTTTCAGCAATTTGTGAAAGATGGACAATGCTCTATTAATTATACAAAATTATGTTAAGCAGGCTGTGGGTAATAACACAAACAAATGACTGGTGCCAAACCCATGGATTAAAGCTCAGTACAAAGAAATGCATTATAGTGCCCTTTGGGAAAATGTTCACCCAAGATAAATACTCCATTGATAAAACACCCCTAAGAGTTGCCACAATAGTTATGGATCTGGGAAAATAAGTAGACAGTAATCTGGCCTTCGACTAACATGTAGCTAGGATAGTAAGAAAATCATTCTATGTTACCCACATCATAAGTAAGGGTATGGCATCCGGGTCCAAGAAATTCACAGTACCACTATACTCAGCCCTTATCTCACCCATGATTGAGTACAGTGCCCCCATTGGCATGTACCTAACTAGGCACTTGCAACAGTTAGAATGCCCTCAAAAGTTCCTCACCAGGAAAATGCAGGTTATGAATACCCTATCCTGCACAGATTGCCTTAAGGTTCTATTTCTGTATTCAATGGCCTACAGGTTACTGAGAGGTGATCTATGCCTATCATATAAGGCATCCTCAGATCCAGCTTGGATGGATCTCTTGCACATCTAGAAAACAAGCAGCATCAGAAACACTAGATTCAAGGACCTGAACTTTGCCTGCAACATAAATAGAACATGATGGAGAGACTGATATGTGTCTTAAAGGATCCCCACACTATGAAATAAACTCCCCATCTACACAAAGCAGGCTTATACCTGACCTTATTCAAAAAAAAACTTTGATCATTGGATAGGAAATCACAAATTCACCCCACTTCTGGTCCTTGTGTCTCTGATTGACAGAGGTTGACAGTAAGTAAATGAATCCCCAACTAACATAGTCTCCAACCACATAACCTTTAGCTACCTGTTTACTAACATATCCCCAGCATAAAGGTGTCCAAAGAACTCTGGGATAAAACTGGGTTGGGTTGCATGGCTAAGCTTGTAAAGACCCAGGTGGTCATTGACCTAGTATTAACCAATGAACCTATATGATATCCTCACTCTAATCTGCATTGTTGGTTCTGTTAGACTTGTTTCTGTCCTCTGTTAAAGATTCATAATTGTTAGTAATGTTTACATATCTGAGTGCTAAATGTTGGCCTTACAAGCCAGCTCCATTAAGTAAAGGAAAGGAGACCTGACTGTGACACAGATGACCCAGTTTTGATTAGTGGATCCAGTGTCTGAAGAATCAGCTGGGATGATAGGGAGTGAGTGGCATTTTTGTAGGCTCATTTAGCCTTTGGGAAGGGTTTACTGCTCAGGCTACAAGTCCTCAGTAGGGGCCAGGCAGAGACTCTAATCCTGCAGTGTGTGCTGAGCATAACATCTGCACATTAGGCATTGGCAGGGCCAGAGGACAGGAAATAACAAAAAGTCTTTAGTAACATCAGGCTGACACTGTGTCTGGTTACTGCAATTGTCTAACCTCCCACTTTCCAGAGAGCTACACAAAGGATTTCTCCACTTTCACAGACATGGTCTATGAGGGTTAAGGTGAACAGCTGCCAGAAATGATAGACCAGAAGTTTGAGGAGGGGTTCTGGTACAACACAGTTGGTTGTTCGTGGGGCAACTAAAAATACCTCATAGAGTTATTACATTGTGTTATACAGAACTGTTCTCTACCAGGTCATACGTATAATTGGTCATCACCTCCCACTGCACCTACAATATTACTGAAGATAATAAATAAATAAATAAATAAATAAATAAATAAATAAAGTATTTATTTAGTTATTATCTTCAGTAATAAATAAAAGATTCACATCAAAATTTCATGGAAGAAGGTATCAGCCACCTCCATATGGGATGTTTAATAGGTGTACATTAATCTTCAGAAATATGTTGCCAGCCACCATTCTTTTATAGTTTGAGAGAAAATGTATCGGTGATTAAAACTTACCAGGACTTACTTGGACTATTCTTTGTTAACTGTGAAAGTTCTAGTAAACAAAAACTGCACTTTATTGACAAGAAGATAGGGCTGCCACTTGACACCTTTTCAAATGCCCAAAGTGGGACATTTTTTGTTAAAAGGTGAGATTTTGCAGGGCAAGACATACCCAAGGCCAGTGCAAAGGAAAGAACTTCACTTTTTTACCCAAATAAAAGCTTATGTTTGTAGCATTTGAGTTGCTTATGCTATTTCATATAACATTAAGGTGTTTCAGGTACAAAATAACTATTTTTATGCAGCTATTAGAGAAAATTTATGAACCATTTTGGTAATAACATCTCAGGATTTTTAGGGGTTTTTTTTAGGACACTAATGCCCAAAGAAGAACAGGTGGTAACCTTACAAGAGCGTAAAAGTCATGATTTGAGTAAGAAACTTGCTCAGAGATGCACAGCAGTACTGCTTATAAGTGGAGGGTATGAGAACTGAGGCCGCCAGGTCTACATAATATAGCTTGTTTAAACATGTTCCCAGAAAGCCTTTTTGTTAAATAGTTATGAATGGAAGCTTCAGTTTCCTGGCTTTTCTACACATCATTTTCTCAGAGTACATCCTGGTAACATTGCCTAATGCCCTTTCAGCATTTGTTAGAAAATTATAGTTTAATAAGTAAATAGAAAAGTTTTAACAGGTCCTTGATCAGTGCCTGTCATCCATGGGGACCTGAGTAAGGCCTAGTTTGTCAGCATAATCCTGCTTTTGATAGACACTATGTCAATGTGATGACAGTCCCAGTGATAAAATAAACAGCCCTTACTATGTGATACTCATGACAATTTAATATCCCTTTCCTTGTCCATAATCTCCAAAACATGCGAATAAACTTTTAACTTTGAACCAGCATTAAAACCGGGGTTTGTTATAATTCTTTCTTGGGCATACAGCACTTTTTCCACTCTAAATGGATTTCATTCCTGTACCTGATCAAAACCTCATAATAAGTGAGGGGAAAAAGGCATAGTCAGAGACAGATCAAGAGCGAATTAAAGAAACATCATAAAGCTTAATTGGCCTTCCTATTATACAATCACTCCCTTTAGCAGTAGTCCAAATTATTGAAAATAGAAAGAAAGGCTTTTGAAACTAGTATGGGGGAGCTCCAAGAGGCAGATTTTCATGTAATGGGCAGATAAACAAAATTAGTAATCTGGTTTAAACAGATCTTCAGAAACAAGAATGTTTCAGTCATTTGATATGCCCAGTAAAAGAAGGCCATGATAAGCAAAGGGGAAGTTAAAGGGTCACTGTTTTTTAGGAGTAACACACAGTCCATTCTGTTACTGGCAGCACTAGTTTGTTATAAGTGTGAGGAAAGAATCTTACAAAACAAGAAAATTCCAGTTTGTGGTCATCTCGCTTCTCCTCTAAAGGATGAAATGCTTATGAGAAATACTTCCCCTTTGTTCATTTGCAAGTGATAATGTATCGGAAAAGTGATGTCATTACATCTGTATTTTTATAAGCAGGCACCAGTCAGTCTAACTTTTAGCAAGTTATTAGATCTGCCAGATTCTCAGCAACATGTAAGACTTGTTAACAGAATTTGAGTCTCTCAGGCTTCACTTGCAAACTGTAGAGCTCTTAGCAAATCATTTAGTTAGTGCTTCCGAGTCACCTCTGAAAAGATGCACACATGCCTAGTGGGCTTACTGAATTAAACTTTAAACTGATGGGACTTTAGAGCAGGATGACCATGTGTAGCAGCAGGAAGAAAAATGTTGCTTCAATTCTTCCAAATTCTGCACTTTAGCATGTAGAAACACATCCTGCAATCTTTTATATTTTGATGGCTGTGAAGCTCTGAAAACAATAAAGGAGATGGGCACAAACAATTGTGTGCAACATAAAGGCACACTATAGTCAGAAACTGTATATGTCAAACTGACATGCTGTTCTTCACCCCTCCAAGTATGAAACGTATCCTTTGGCCTATACATACCTTGAATTTTATAATTTAAAATCCTATACAAGCAAGGCATTTTTGTTATAAAGTGCGTTGCCATAGGTTTATAGGTTCATAGATGATTACTAGGCTAATGGTGCAAGAGCCTTTACAATCCTAGCCAATAATGCCCAGGATATGATAATATTATATCTTAATTCCCCAGATATGGGATGGGGTAGTATTGGTGTACTGGATCTGTGGTTGTTGAAGACCTAAGTCATTTTATAGACTGCCTCTGACCATAAAGGGACATGGACAGTGCCCTGGAAGTGAATTTATGGTTCTCCATCCATTTATCCAAGTCCTTTTTGAAAAGAGTGCGGGATGGGCTTTGTTTTGCAAAGATAGGAGGGCTCTCAATACTGAGTCTTGTGGGGAAACTACTAATAACAAGTTTCTTATCATAAGTGGATTAGCCCATCCAGATAACATGTGTCTTGTTAGTGAGACAGTTTGGTATTCATCCAATAATATAAGGGTTTATACCTAATTCAGTAAGTTTATCTATGATTCCTGAGTGGGAGATCATGTCAAAAGTTTTGACCAGGTTTAGATAAGCAGTGTTTACCTTTTTACCCTCATCCATGGTCCTGGTGACTTTACCAGACTGCGCAGACAAGACCTCCCTTTAACAAAGCCTAATTAGGTCTGGTCCAGTGTTTGGAGATTTCCTGTATTGTTATTGATCAGATTCATGATAGCCTGACCTTGCAGATAAGACTGGTCAAGCTTATGGGTCTGTAGCCCCCTGGGTCAGCTGATGCCCCCCCCCCCCTTGTACAGAGGGATGACTGTTGCAGTCCTCTATGCCTCTGGGACAAAGCCTGTGTGGAGGCTGTAGTCAAAGACAGTTTCTAGTGGCCCTGATAGATTTTGTTTTAAGCTATTTTAGAAGCATCCTGGAATGGTGTTGGGACCCGTGCAGGCTATGTTTTTGGGTGTAGCGAGCATAGTAAGGACCTGTTCCCTTATAATGACTGGTAGGGGGATGGTTGCAGGCATTTCTTTGGTTGTGGTAGGAGGTGATTGGGGAAAGAAGTTTGAACTGAACTTGTCAGCCAGCAGGTTTGCTATAGTTTCAGGCTGGGTGTAAGTGTTGCCATTTGTGATTAACATTGCTGAGTGTTTCCTCTGAGGATACGAACATATTTAAAAAAAGCCTTATGGTTATCTTTCACCTGGGAGGCTATCTTTGCCTCATAGTTTGTTTTGGCAGATTTGACGAACTCTCTAATTTGTTTTTTTAGACTGGTGAGTATCTTTTTGCACTGTTTTGTCTTTTCCTTTTTGGCTTTGGAGAGGATTTTTTCCCTTTTGTTGAATAACCTATTTATTCTAAAGGTACACCAGTTTGGTTTATTTTTGGTTGTCCCTTTTATTTAATTTAATTGACTCAAGCATAAACTTTCATTCATGTTTTTTTTTCTCCAGGTATAGTATGTTTGATATTTAATAGAACTTTGCTTTATTAGGCAGTGCAGAAAAATAACTAGTATCCTTCAGACTACCTCGAAACATTATGTAGGTAGAGCAATAAAAAAAGATACAGAAAAAATCTGAAGGTGAGACAGTGACCATGAGATGAGTGAAATACGGGAATCTAAAACTGGTTTGTGTGACCAATGTTCCCTTTTAAGTTGCATGTGTGGCTACACACTGTGGTAAGACTCCAGTACATGCCAGATATGGGGAGTCCTAATGTTTATTGTCCTCCAGTTAAATGACACAGTTTTTCATAAGCTGAAGGTCACAGGTTGATTTTATATGTGTTTTTAATTGTCAGCACAGATCGACTGCACCTTGAATGCTGAAGAGAGAAAGAGAGAGAGAAGATGAGTTTTATGTTTTCATGTGGTGGCTTCCCTTATATAAGAAGGTATGGGGGGCTTGCCACCATGTAAAAATGTGTTTTATGTGTTTATGACCTGTGGAGTGTTACAACCTCCATCACAATAAGACAGTTGCTTCAAAATGAGATGAATAGCAAGTAATTGTAGCTGAGGCATAATTCTTTGACTTTTAGGTGTGACAGTCTGAGGTCTTTTCCAGGTGTGATATAGCACAGTAACTTACAATATCATAAGGCAGAAATTCATTATAAGTTAAAAACAAGTTATTACAGTAGAAGTAATTTACAATACAGTAAGATGATATTTCACTATAAGTTATAAACAAGGTATTACAGTAGAAACAAAACTGTGCACAGTGTTCATTGTGGGATTAAGACAAAGTAATTATAGTAGAAGTACAGTAAAGTAGAGTAAGAATTAGTTATAGGGCAAGTGCAAGAATTTGAATAAAATAGCAATTAAAGTGTAGAAAGAAGTAGGAAAGGTTTGGACAATGAGAAAGTAAACTAGGAGGTACAGCGGTAGAGCAAGTTGTTAACGGCACAACTCCTCTTCCAAACAACTTGGTTCATAACCTATTTCTCCTAAACATAAATTTTCAAAGCTTGTGTGGCATGACCCATGATCTCCACACAACCCTCTCACACCATGAACCTGACACACCAAACACACTTATAGCTACTGAAACTTGGCTAATCTCAGAAATAACTAGTAACAAAATAGTGCCCCAGATATCACATAATTAGGTTAGACAGACTAACAAAAAGAGGAAGTGAAGTAGCAATAATTAAAAAAAACACCCTAGACGTAATTCCACATCCTTAAATTACCCCAACGTTTCAAAACATTGAAATTCTCATTACCCATCTGAAGCTCAGTAACAGTAAATCAATCTACCTAGTAAGACTATACATTCCCCCTGGCAAAATTTAGCCACACATGAAGAGGTCCTTCAGTGGCTGTATCACAATAAAAAAAATAAGATTCCCTAATTTTAGGCGATGTAAACATTGACTGGAAACAAATAACAAGTAGCTCACATGACCTAAACTTGTGTGGATTCTCATAACTATTAAACATTACTACCAGGACTCGCAAAACATGTAGCAAAAAAAACTGCACTAGCTTGCATTCTTTCAAATAAGCCCCAAACATCAATGCCACTGGAAGTTCACCAGACAGTATTAGTGAGCATCTACCCAACTACGCTCTCAGACAATGGCTAAACTTTCAGAAGTAAGTAACATATAAACATGTCTATAATCTGCAGAATTTCAACAGAGAACACTTTATAGAAATTTTAAAGCAATATAACTGAAACTGCTTAAAAACATTACCAATGGATGAAGCAGTTACTCATTTTAATTATATTTTCCTAATCATCCCAAGTAAGCAGGCCACACTCAGAAACAAGAGAGTCAAATCCAATCTAGCCGCCTGGCTAACAAAGACTACTAAGCAACTATTATTAAATTGAGACTGGGTCTTAAAAAATATATACAAAAAATAAAACTCATTTAACACTACCAGATTATAGATATCTCAGGAATCTCACAAAAAAAAAATACTTTAATGACAAGAAAGAATATTTTACAAACCTAAAAAATACAAAAATTACGCCAAACTACTCTGGTAGGCCGTGAAGTCACTGCTAAATCCCCAGGCAACCGTTTACCCCCAGCCCACCACAAACTATAAATACCCAGGCAATACAGTAGCTCAACACCCACTTTGTAAATTTTATCTTATCACTAACCAAACAAAACTCCACCTCACCCCTCACTATTCCACACCCTCCTACCAACAACAATAAGTAACCTTTAAACTTGATAGTGCACTCACCTCAACAATAAAAAATACCTACTACAAATGAAACCAACCACCTTGGCAGCCAACAAATTACCAGCAGAGTACATCAAAATAGCAGCAGAAGCTGTAGCATTCAATCCATAAAAGAAAATCCTGCCCCAATATCTGGAAAATGTCATACATCATACCCTACATAAAGGCAGAAATTCTACTGACCTAACCAACTACTATCCAGTAGGTATCCTCCCAACCCTATCAAGATATTAAATAAATGTATCCATACCCAGTTGCTGAAATACCTCACTAACTATAACTTAATCTCCTTGACTTAACATGGTTTACGGTCTAATCATCACTATCCACTAGCCTTTTATATTTTAGAAATACAGTTAATCAACTCTGAGGCAATGGCAATCTAATCTCAACAGTCTTCCTAGACCTATCAAAAGCATTTGGTAATGTCTCACACCAGAAACTCCTTCAGGAACTAGCCTCTCTAGGCCTCAATACTCATCACTGACCTGGTTACTCAGCTGCTTATCCAATAGGAAACAAGCTGTGAAATGGCAACAATACTATTCTGATTTCCTGACAGCTGCAGTCAGTGTCCCTCAGGGATCAATTCTAGGACCTCTTCTTTTCAATATCGTTGTCAATAATCTGCACTCCACAGTTAAACAAGCTACCCTGGTACAATATGCAGATGTTGCCACTCTCATCTGTTCAGCCCAAACACTAGTCTCCCTAAAAGAAAACATCCAAAAGGCCTTTCTAGCTATAGAATCCTGGCTAGATAGCTCAGATTTGCCCTTAAATGCTAAAAACACAACTGATGCTTTTCACTCCTAAAAACTACTCAAACCCAAAACAATCTTTTCATATCCTATTAGCCATCATAAATTATAATAATTATAATAACTAGAAACTAGGATCTCTCTACAGGGCTATGAAATTCTTCACTAATAACTCAAGAAAAAACATAGTGCAAACATATTTACTTCCATCCCTGCACCATGTGTCACCAATCTCTACAAATCACAATCATCAAAAATAAACTAGAGACAGCCTATAACAAAATTGCAAAATTTGCTACAAATAATCCTTAAAAACGCTCCATTGCAAATCACTAAAAAGCCTTAACTGACTAAAACTTAAAAAAAACACCTCATCTACCATCAAATTATGACAGCCCATAAACTAATAAACTCCCCAGAAAAAAATGCCTAGCTCTAAAAGGAATACTACAACCCTATACCACTCAACTGTCCAGATTTTTACAAAATGTCCAGATTTTTGCCTCACATTTTGGTCTGTTCCTCATAAAATTTGTGATTTTTCTGGATTTTTGTGGCAAATCAGTGAGATCTGAATTAACTAAATAATGTCAGGTATTTGGGTTTCAGACTTCATATCCTGCAGAAAATGCATAGTAACACAATACCTTTTATTCTATCAACTTTCTGAGTTTATAAGAGCAATATTTAAAATGTATCTCTATTTTGGGGCATTGTTCTCCCATTATTTTTGGCTTTGTCCAGATTTTTTTGTGCTAAGAGGTTGAGAGGTATGTTATACTATTAATTGAGTGCTAGGATCCAACAACAAAGCTTTTCCATCCATCACAAAATCAAACAACAGCACAAGAGACTCACAAAACTCTAACCAGGTAAGAAAAATATGAAACCAAATTCCTCCCTGAAATAAGACAGGGAGACACACTGCATGCCTTCAAAACATCAGTAAAGAAACACCCGCTGGTTGTGCTCATGCAGAGTGCCAGGCTAACCACCCTCTCCTTACTCAACCTAAACTCCACCTTCAAAGTAACACTGCCTTTACTTAGCCTTTCTGTACCCCTAATCTTACACATGTAATTTGTATCTATATCACTAAAAATATCACTGTACATTCTCCCAGAAATGTCATTTACTTCTTCTACAGACTGCCTCTCCACCCTCTACATACTTTCTCTTTTAAAAAGCTTCCATTTCCCAGATAAGTTACACTACCTATATTTTCTTTAATGCAGGATTATACAAGCTCTCTGTCTCTGTCTACGTAATGTCTCATATCTACTTCTCCTCTTGTTCTACCTCCTGCTAAATCCCTTGCTGCCTTTGCTACCCTTCTCTGTACCTCCAAATGATAGACAGTGGATCTATTATGTAATGTGTTTATCTGTGTAATTTCTCTGTAGCCGGCAATCTCATGAAAAATGTATTTCCTTAAAGTCATAGGCTACTCTATGTTATATAATGTGTTCTAGATGCATGTATATAATTGTGTTTTTATGTAAACTCAATGTATTTTACAAAATGTAATTTTTTGTCTTTAAATATATTTGCCTAATATGTGGAACTTTTCTCCCTGGTCCTATGCTGAAAAATGGATAAACCCTGGTCAGAACTTCCTGGTAAACAAAAATAAATAAATAAATTATGGGAGTTAGATATATGATTTAGTGTTTTAGTGTGCACATATTATATAATCAGTATAGACACATCTTGAAATGCAACACAATATATATTTCAAGTGCTCTAATCTAAAGTTCAAAATTCTTACAACACACTTTACAGCTCCCCTCTACCTTTCACATGTAGCATATGTTAAACATTTACTATGAAAATTCCACAACAGCTTACTACTGCTCTCGATAACTGCTTTGGCCCTGTACTTCTATAGGAAGCATTATTACTTAGACTGAGCAACAGATATGTTTTGGATTACATCCCAGCTACACTGTTCACTTTAGACAAGCTTCTTTCTCAGAAATAGTTCATACTACTCAATCCCAAGTTCTGTGTAAGCAGGAGCGGCCTTAGGTCAACTGGTGCCCTAGGCAAAAGGACTCCACGGCATCCCCCCATCACACCACCCGGTGCACCCATCCTGGTCTACCTATACCAAATAAACACTGAAAAAGTGCCCTTGCTAGAGCAGCACCCTAGGCGGCTGCCTAGTTGGCCTATGCCTAAGGCCGGCTATATGTGTAAGAATAAGAACAGTTTTACATTCCCATGTTAATCAGACCTCCTAAGTAACTTACTACTGCTGAACATACATTCTCTAGTCCTAGACGTGATATGTGTTTCACTTCACCTCTGATTTGCTTGTGATAAAAAAAAAAAAAATAGTCTAACTTAAAGTGCCGACTGCCAGAATACCGATATTAGTGTAGAAAGTAGTGTTGTAGTGTTTCTAAATGTGGGTATGTCTTTACATTTTTATGGGAAGTATCTAAAGTAATATGACGGACGTTTTGTCCACTCCCAGCAGTAGCGGCAGTGTGCACAGTACTGTAAGGTAAGTAAAAGGTATATGCCCATTTCCCCACTTCGATCTTGGAGTTAGTATATAGAGTTGTGGAGTACAGCCCCCCCACCTAGTTTGTTTTTTTTATTGTCCAGTTCCTGTTAAGAAGGTAAGTAAGTTGTTTTTAAGTTTTGGAAAGAGTTAGTCATTTGTGTTGTAAGTGTGCATGTCTATTGCTTAAAATTCGATATTTTGAAATTCAGCATTGTAAGCTTTCAGTATAATAATAGTCAGTCAGTATTTTGAAAATTATTTATTGTGCTGTCAGTAAAATGAATTTCGGTATATATAATAGAACCATGATTCCAGAATGTTCCATAGTTGCAAGGTTGCAAAGAGAATAAAGCTCGCTCTTCTGTATTTTATATATATATATATATATATATATATATATATATATATATATATATATATACACATTATGTATAAGGGAAAGGGCATCAAAACTAACTTGTCAGATTACAGACCTAAGTATTAAATATGAACATATAATTCATAGAAAAATATTGGTGACAAGATTAACTAAAATCTTCCTCAACCTCATCCGAGCAGGACTAAGTGGATTTATTCATGGAAAACAGGAGCAAACAACTGGTTGTTACATATATTTCTAAGAGCATGCCAGAATAATTTTACTAATATATATTATATACATATAGCTCATTTTGAATTTAGAAAACTTTGACTCAAAAGAATGTGAGGCCCTGTTCGAAGTGCTTAAAGTTAGTTGAATGGAGGAGTCTTTCATTAAGTGGGTACAGTCACTATAGTATAATTCCTGTTTGGATGTTTTGGTTAATGGGGGACCTCCCATAAAGGAGAGGTACATGGAGGTACGTGGACAAGAATGGCATTTCTCCGAGGTCTTCAAGTTGGTTGTTGAGAAACTAGCCATTAGAATTTAACATATAATAAGGACAAATCAAAGCACTGCAGTTGTCATATTTCAGGCATTATGTAGATAATTGCATATTCCTAGCTGAGAATGTAAATAAGACTCTGCCAGGAATTTAAGACTCTGCCAGGAAGTTTGGATATTCCCCTTTAGCTGCAGTCAGGCTCCATCCCTTCTATGCCACAGAGTTAGGCTTTAGTTTTCATTTTGTAAATAAGTATTCCCAAATCATATGTGCCATAATATGGTAAAAAAATAAATGTATTCTTTCTTCCATATTGTATTCTTTCTTCCATTTCCTTACACTCCTGTATGTGCCAAAGCATTTAAATATTGTGTTTATATTCATGGAGGCTTTCACCTCTAATTTCTTGTATAAGATCATCCAACAGACACCTCAGATTTTTTTCTGTCTACCAAAGGATTTCAGAATTCTTTTAATTCTATCCTGCAACGCCCAGTAATGTCACTTCATGCCTATATAACCTTTATTACATAAGTTTTTCTTACATGTCCCATTCACATAAGCTGTTCTTCTGATTTTGAAATACTTTCTATATTATACCCCAGTTCTTTAACATTATAATCATCAACTTATCATACAATTAGCATGTTTTATGCTGTTCTTTCTTCCTTCACCTACTTTTACCTTTTTCACCAAATTTCTACATATATGGCTAAACTGTTGCTCACTGAAGATTTTCCAGTCATTTTCCACTACCTAGCATCTAGATAAAATAAACAGAATCAAATCATACTCAACACGATTCTAGATATTTATCCTGTTCCCTTATTTTTAGAATATAGCATACTCCTTTCAGTTTGGGTTAGGTCTGCCTCCACCCCCAGAGTGCTCAAAAACATTTTATGCATCTGTTTTTATATTCCTATCAGCAGGCTGGAATATTATATATTAATTACCCTATAACAATTATCCTCAACAATAGTACTTTTTCATTTTTATCATCTTGAGTAGAAATTGTGGACAGTAATAAATAAAGAGTTGACAGATTTTATCTGGGAGGAGAAAAGGGTCAAGCGGATAAGTTTCAAAGTAGAAAGGGATGATGATGAAGTCAGAGGAAATTCAAGAAATAAGGACAAAGTGGGGTTTTGAATGCAGATCCTTAAGAAGAATAACAAAAGCCATATAGATTATATTCATAAACTAACAGAAAGTATTCTAAGAGCTATGCCAACATGAGAATGCAGAATGGAGATTCCGATGATAGGAATGATTGCAATTAGGAGTACAGAGAAAAGACAAGAGGGGGCTGGGATTTATAGGAGAAAACTGGCAAACGAACCAAGGTATTGGGAGCAAATAACTAGAGAGGGAACGGTAACGGAATGGAAAGAGGCCAAGAATTTATTTGACCTGCAGACTAGAGACTGCCTTCCCATCAGGGACTGAGATCAGAGTATAAGCAAAGAGAAAGGGATAGTGGAATCCTAAGTGAAAGACCTGCTCTGGTAGAGCTTTTAGCTGCATCTAGAAGAGAAGCTGCTGTTAAAAAAGGGATAATTAACAGGGTATATAAAATATTGCACAATAACTACAGGATTAAATCAGAGGAGGGTAGAAAAGATTAAGAGGAGAGATTGGATAAGCAGTTCACAATAAAACAATGGGAGGTCATATAAATGGCTCTCAAATATGCAACAAAGTCTAGAAGATTTAGGACTCCTGCTTGGAAGTGTTTGCATATGTATTTTTATACCCCAAACAGACTCATGTAGATGGCCAATGTTGGAGGTGTGATGGACAAGAAAGAGGTGACTGAGTACATATGTTTGGGAGTGTTTTGGGTTGGCAGACTTTAAAAATTCCCACAGATTACTCTGTCAGAAATATTGAGTGAGCAAATGGGTATAACTAAGGATCTGAATTGCCTGGATACAGTAAGGCCTTGTTAAGTTTAATTCTGGCGGCTGCCAAAAATTACTAGAAAATGGACATCAAAGTCTAAACCAACCATACTAGATGAGGAGAATATAGTAATAGAGATAAAAAAAAACTGGAAGTGGGATCTTTAATAAAGGGTAGGAGCAAATTACATAGAAAAAAAATGAAATTATGAGAACAATAATGCAGAATAATGTTTTGGAGAAGGAATGAGGTCTAAGCGAAGGCAGGAACCGAACAATTTATGTAATGCTGGATTGATGATGATTGTATAAAAGCATGTATGTGATATTTAATGTTTGTAAACGTGAGCATGTTAACTTTTTATATAAAAGTATATTTCCATATGTCTTCAGTGATAATTCAATAAAGGTGTTAAAAGGAACAGTTGTGCTCTTTTGTCATAACTCATGTTTAGTTTTATGAAACAGTTAATGCTGTCTATAACATTTATCTTACTATCATTCTCTGGCCTCCACGGAACACTTATTTTTTATCTTGCTCTTAAAGTAGAAAATCCCTATACATCTACTCATTAACTTCTGTTGTACAACCCATGAGATTTATTTGGATTAAATTATAAATCTGTTTTAGTTAATCCTGCTCATACATTTTTACTGTCTTACTTTTTTCTTTCTTAACTTAGAGTTATGATACATAAAATGTGTGTGTAACCTGAAATCACGACTATTTTCTTGCTATCAGCATCTGCCTTTGTTTGTTCCACTTCTAGTTTTTTTCTAGTTGACATGCTTAGTTAAGAAATTTATTAAAAAAATCATTTTATACATTTCTTCATGAAATCATAACACTGTTTTCCTTTCTGATGAAATTATAGTAAAATGACACTTTGCCTACCATATCACGTATCTTTTCCCATACCACACCAACCATACTATCCTGCCTCTTTCAGTCAGAACCCAGTACTATTTAGTCCCCAACTTATTGTGAAACAAAATAACGTCAGTGCTTTTCTGTACACTCCCTGTTACATTGCACCCTTTTCATTTCTATTCACATTAGAAGGTTTCTTGTTTTGAGCAGAATTCTTTTTGACTAAGCCAGACCCAGCTTCCTTGTTTTTAACTGAAATGTTGATCATGTCAGCAGCCTTAGCCTCAATGTAAATCTCTTTTACTTGATCCAAACTGACCTCATTTCCTAAAACTAATGATTCATAATTATTCTGAGTTTGCACAATTAATGTACCCCATTTTATACTGTTCATTAACATTGGCACCATGTTGTTTTCTACTTTGTCGACAGCTGCCATATGACCTTTTAAATCTGTAACTGCAGCAGCACCCTTGTTAGTTAATACATTACCATACTCTTCTTATCTTTTCCACTGGCTGTTTTCTAGAATAATACATCCTGTTTACTCTCTGTTCCAGTGTTACAACGTGTTCTACCTCTTTCTCTTTAGATTGCTTATATTCAACAGAAAAGCCTTGTTCCCCTCACACATCATACCTTTACTGAAAGACTAACAAAGGTTTCATACACTAGATCGAATTTTCATTAACTTGAAATAGTGCATGGAATGCTCACTGCAGCGAAAGTTCACTTAATCAAAAGGGTGTTGTACTGAACTTCCGTGCAGTACTCACGGACCTTAGGGTTAGGGCGCAGGTCATAGTAAGGGGATAGCCTGTAGGGCTTTCCCATTACCATGACCTGTGCCCTAACCCTAAGGTCCGTGATGACTGCAGTGCAGTGAAGGACATAGCAATGCCCTCCACTATGGTGTTATAGTCACGAACTTTAGGGTTAGGGCATGGGTTAGGGTAAGGGGATAGCTTTACTATCCCCTTACCCTAACCCGTGCCTTAACCCAAAGGTCCGTGACTATCACACCATAGTGGAGGACATAGCTTGTTTTTTATGTCCTCCACTGTGCTGCTGTGTTTTTGGTGAAGTGCACTTATGCAAAAGTTCACTTTTGTTAAAGTGAACTTTCGCAGGAGTGAGGCTTCCTATTACAAGTTCGACGTAGTGAACTTTCGTTCTTATAATAGGAATCCATATATATATATATATATATATATATATATATATATATATATATATTTATAGGTTCCCTATAAGATATATAGGTTCCCTATTAGATGATCGAAGATGCATTCTTTCGAATGCATCTTTATCCAACTTGAAAGCGCAAAGCAGCAAAATACTGAAACTGCATAGTGAATTCTTTCCCTGGGAAAGAAATTGCTTGGCCGCCTTCGATATTTTGCCATTGTTGTCACTGTAGTGCGATCTCGGAGTTGGTATATTTAAGTAGGGGTGTTTGGTTGGAGGGCACAGCTCTCCACGTTGGGAATGTGGGGGGATGAAGACCCCCCCACTTTATGTAATGTTTTAAAGTTGTTTTTCTTTCTTTTTTGGAACAGTGATTTTTTTTTTCCCTAGGAAAAAATCACTGTTCTGAGAGTTCAGGATTGTAAGCTTTTGCTTACATGGGGTTGATAAATCAGCGTTCACTGATCTAAGCATTCGCTGATTTAATATAGACCATATATATATATATATATATATATATATATATATATATATATATATATATATATATAAATAAATACTTTGTAATCTTGAAATACTGAAATGTTGAATTTCAGTATCTTGAGACCAAAGTGTCGAATCTGCAGATGCACGAAAATGCAGAATATCGAATCGGGAAATGTCGAAGCCATGGTACTGATGGCGCGTTAGGTAAGTGTGGTGTTTTTAAGGGTTTTGGGGAGGGTTTGTGTGTTTCTGAGTGTGTTGGGGAGTGTTAGGTGTGGGTTAGAGTACGT
Source organism: Protopterus annectens (assembly GCF_019279795.1). Lineage (NCBI taxonomy): Eukaryota > Metazoa > Chordata > Ceratodontiformes > Protopteridae > Protopterus > Protopterus annectens. The sequence continues at coordinate 688,444,637 of NC_056743.1, forward strand.
AAGTGAGAGTGTGAGTGTGTCAATGCTGACAGTGGAGGTGTTTGTATCTGTGTGATGTGTGTTTGTGCGAGGGGGATGTGGAATGTATGTTGGTGTTGTTTGTGTGTGTTGGTGTTTAGTGCGACCTTGGAGTTAGTATATATAAGTAGGGGTGTGTGGGATGCAGGGGTGCTTGCCCCCCCTGCTTATAGTAAGGGTTTGTGTGTGTGTGTGTGTGTGTGTGTGTGTGTGTGTGTGTGTGTGTGTGTGTGTGTGTTTGTTTGTGTTGCTGTGCGCAGGTAGGTTCATAGGTTTATAGGTGTGTACTAAGCTAATGGCCCTGGGGGCTTTACAAACCTAGCCATAGGATTACCCTAGCATAGTGCCACATGACCCTAGTTCCAGGTGCCACTGTCAAGTACAGCCACTGGAGTTATCCCCAGGAGGGGAAATTTTCTGTTTCCCATCCACTTATCAAGATTTCTCTTGAAGAGAGTCAGCAAGGTGCTCTGCTTGACATGTATGGGAAGTCTTTTTCATATCATGGGCAGTCTTTGGGTTATAAACCTGTCCTTCCAGCATGTTCTGTTAATTGTGGTAATGAGGTTGAGGTCTCTGGAGCATGTGCTGTGGAGGGATTGGGATTTGTTTAGATGTAGCATTTCTGACAGAGCTGGGTAAGACATGGTTTGTAAGTCAAGCAGAGATCGCCTCTAAGTAGGTGATATGAGACAGAGAATAGTTGGAGTTTTTTGAGTCTGTCCATCTAGGACAAGTGTTTAAGGCCTATGATCCTCTTTGTGAGGTACGTTTGCGGCCTCTCCAGTTGTTGTAGGTATCTAGTGAGGTTCATGCCAAATGGGGCATTGTACTCAATGATTGCCCTAATGAGGGAAGTGTGGAGAGAGACAATGACCTCTTCCTTCCTGGATGCAAAACCCTTAGTAATGAGATGTGCCACATAGAAGGACTTTCTGACCACAGTGGCAATGTGGAGGTCAAAAGAGAGGTTGCTGTCAACCTGTGTTCCCAGATCTCTTATAACGCCTTCTGTGTTCAGTGGACTACCATCAATGTGGTAATTCATGGGAACTGGGTTTTTCCCAAAGGGGATGACGACACATCTTTTGGCATTGAGCTTAAGGCCATGGTTCTGACACCAGTCGTTGGTCACAGTGAGGCCTTTCTGTAGGATGTCAGCATCCCTTGGGGAGTTAATAATAGCTCCCAACTTGCAATCATCTGCAAACTTTGTCAGCCAGAGTCCCTTTGTGTTGGCCTGGACTTCAGAGAAGTAGATATCAAACAGGACAGGACCCAAGACCGAACCCTGTGGGACTCCAATCATGACTAATCGGCAGTCTGATTTGGAGTCAGCTACTTTCACACTGTGGATTCTATCTGTGAGCCAGTTTGCAACCCACCTAGTGATATAGGGGTTGATGCCAAGCTTAGTGAATTTGTCTGTGATTCCTGAGTGGGGAATGGTATCAAAAGCCTTAGCCAGATCAACGTAGGCTGTATAAACCACCTTGCCTTCATCCACAGCTCTGGTGATTGACTCAGAGAAATCAACCAAGTTGAGCAGGCATGATCTACCCTTCACAAAATCAAACTGTGTGGGATCCAGAGTTTGGAGATTCCCTATATCCTTGTTTATTAGGTCCATGATGATGTGTTTGATAGCTTTGCATATCAGACTCATCAGGCTAATGGGGCGATAGTTCCCAGGGTCTGTAGTTGCTCCTCCTTTGTGGAGAGGGATGACTGTAGCAGTGTGCCATTCGGCAGGGACAAAGCCTGAGGTGAGGCTGTGATTGAACAGGGCATACAGGTGAGGTGCCAGTTCACTCTGTAGTTCATGTAGAACAGGGATATTGTCAGGTCCCATAGAAGCTGTATTCTTGGCCTTAGACAGTGCTGTTTTAACCTGTGTAGCAGTAATACTGGGTGCCTGGCAATCTACTGGTATTGTGTTTGGTCCTTTGGGGGGTAGGGGTAAAGCTGGCACTGCATCTGTCAGCCATAATATCTGTTGGCTCGATATAGGAGTACCATTGTGCAGTAGCTCAGAGCAAATCTGGATATTGCCGTGGAAATTCTTTACATAACTATAGAAGGCCTTGTGGTTGTCTTTACTATCTGATGCAATTCTGTTTTCATACCTAGCTTTAGAGGATTTGATGAGGGATCTCAGCTTTTTGTTGAGGCAGATAAGGGAGTTTTTTCCAGTCTTGGGACTTCACCTTATTCCACATCAGTTTCCTCCTTCTGTTGTAGAGTTTGTTTATGATAGGGGGCCACGAAATTGGCTTCCTTTTTTTGGAGGAGAGTGGCTTGGTTCTATTGGGTATGGTGAGATCTATGCATTTGTGTATGTGTCCATACAGTGCATTGGTGTATGATTCAGCGGTCATGCAACTATTCTCCATTTGCTTTGGTGCCATGAAGTTAGCCACCTCTGTTTTTAGGATCCCAAAGTTAGCTTTGGAGAAGTTTTTCATGGTGGTTACCTTTGGGGGGGGGGGGGGTGAGAGAGATCTGAATTTCCAAGGTGATTTAGTCTGTGGTCGGAGTTAACCAGGGAGGAGTTGACTATTGATGTAGAGCAATGGTCACCCATGTTAGTAATGACCAGGTCAAGGATGTTGCTACCTCTAGTAGGGGTAAGAACGAGCTGGTCCAGAGCATTGGAATTAATGAACTCTAGGAAACGTTGGGCAAGTGTATTGGTACATGAGTAGTTTGCCCACTTAATGGAGGGGTAGTTGAAGTCGCTTAGTAAGAGAGTGTTAGGTTGGATCCTTATATTCTCCAGGGTGCTTAGGAATGTGGAGTGAGAGTCTTGGGACATGGTTGGGGACCAACAGCAGGCTATGACCTGAGTCACTTGTACTTGTGTTTGTATGTGTGCTGTAATGGGTTTCAAGGTTTTGGTTTCCTGAATTTTGTTTTTTGGCTTTATAGTCTCAAAATACTGAAATTCAATATTTCAGTATTTCAAGATTATAAAGTGAATCCATATCTATCTATCTATAATATATATATATATATATATATATATATATATATATATATATCTATATCTATATATATCTATATATATATATGGGTCTAGTTTATTTGGATATTTCAGCGGGGGAAAGAGTATAAGACCCGGTCTTATGATACGAGCGGTGGGACATCACCCGGGGCTGGGACCCGGTCTTATTTTTGGGGAAATACAGTGTGTGTGTGTGTGTGTGTGTGTGTGTGTGTGTGCATATACATATATATATATATATATATATATATATATATATATATATATATATATATATATATATATATATATATATATATATATATATATATATATATATATATAGACACATACACACACACACACACACACACACACACACATACATATATATGTATATCTTCTGTATTATGTTAACTGCATATACTTGTGTTTCTACCAGCTCATCCCTACTCCATTTATTGAATTCTGCAGAAAGCCCATCCAGACCTGGGCCCTTACCTTCTGTTTTAATTTTTGATAGGTAATGAGTGCATTCAACAGTCTCCTGTCTTTTTCTATCAGGACTTTACTGTTCAGTGGAATATTAAACCAGTCTTTTATTCCCCACTTGCTTTGAACCTGGTAAAAATTAAAGTATTTTTTGAAAATCTGTCTCATTTTATCTGGGGATATATATTCTACTCCATTGCAAACTACAGTCTCATGAAACGTTCTTGTTTCATTACCTAAAGTGTACAAGGGATGTATATGGAAATTCTTTTGCCCTGAAAACACCTAGAGTCACTTCTGCCGAGGCATTCCCCCTCCAGTTAAGTGATAGTTAGCTGTCCTAATTCACAATTTAGCACATTTACTTTTCAGTGTTGTTAGATTTATTTGATTTGCCCTTTACTTTCTCCCTTATAGCTCCTGAAGCTTGTGATGTTTCTCTGTGGTCTAAATCTGGTCTCATGACCCCATGCCACCTCTCTTCTACTGTTCATTGAGCTCTACAAGCTGTATTGACTCCATCCAACCATGTGACTCCTAGATGATCTGTTTCTTCTCATTCCAGATTTCTGAAATGCTCCCCTCCTTTCTTAGGAACCCCATTTACTGTAGGCCCATTTGCAGCTGTTTGCTTACCCTTTATTCTTTGTACTACACCAACTAGTTGCATGAGTGCATGCTCTAAAACATATCTATCTATAATTTGTATGCCCCTAATTAAGATCAAGGCTTACTTTGGTATGAGGAAGTAGTCTGGCTTATATCCCTGTGGATTTTTATGCCTGATAAAATGTATAGCTAAGATCATCTCCATATTTTGTCTCGTAATATCAATCCATTCCCCTCTCTCAATTGCCTTCTTTAATTGTCTTCTTGCTCTACTACGACACGACTTTTCCCTGTATAGGTCTACCTATAATTTATATATTGTAAAGAGAACATAGTTGTTATCCAATCATTGAAAAATACCATGAAAAAAATAGTTCTCATTAGGTTTGTAAATATTTTCATCTGCAACTTTAACCCATCATGTTACCTCTTCCATATCACCGGGTCTATATCACATTGTTGAACTTTTAAAAGTTCAAACACTATATGGTCGACATCATGTGTTCGAACTTTAAAAGTTCGAAAATGTAATAAAAAAAACCCACAAAAAAACTTACCTGAAGGTTGTAAGCAGGGGGGCAAGCCTCTCAGCGCCACCCACACCCCCTGCTACTTAAATATACCAACTCTGAGATTGCACTGCATTACAGGAAAGGAAAGCTTCCCTTACGAAGATCTCCATTGACATGTTCAAAGTTTTACAAGTTCGAACATATGGTTTCAACCATATGATGTTCGAACTTGTAAAAGTTTGACAACGTGAATAGGACCCCATATCACCCATTTACTCTTTGTTCATTTTTTTTAGAATTTTGTACCTATGTGAAAAAGAACTCCTGCGCATATTTTGTCCTTATTCCCCTTATGGTTACTAAATATTTCCATGTAGTCATTTTGTTTTAATTTATATGGGTGCTTAACCTTTGATTTAGTTTCTTGTAGCAATAATAATCTAGCCTTTCTGTTTTAATTTATATGAGTCTGTAATTTTTTTTTTTTTTAGTTTCTTGCAATAATAATGTCTGTGCCTTTGTTCTTTTAGAAATGTAGGATATCATTTTGAATTTTATTGGATGTGAGTAACATCCTGTGCACCAAGTGGTGAATCTAATCACCTCTCCTTGTGTTTCCCTATTCTTGCATTCACCAGTTAGTGAATTCTGTAAACCTCGGTTGTTTCGCCAACATTACTCTGGTATGTAACTAGAGCTTCTCCCCCAGGCTGGAATGTGACTTCCATTGACATTATACCTGAAATGCCTATACCCAGTTAGAAGGTCAGGTGGACTCTCTCAAACTCCCACACTCCCCATTGACAAAAACAAAAAAATACATTCTGTTCTTTCTTTCTCTCTCTTGCTCTTTCTCTCTGCTGCTAACTTTTTGTAGCTCCCTAGTAACCTAGATCCCAGTTCTATATCAATACCTTTTGAAACTCTGTCACTGATTGCATACAACACAAAAGCTTCTATAGCTAAAATACTAACACATGGGAAAACACAATTTTGTTTAGACGTGGGTGTAACATTATTGTCTTAAACTCATGTTCACCTTTATAGTTCCATTCATTGCCCATGATTCCAAAAGTGGTGAAGTCCAAATCCTAATGGTGTATAATAAATAAATAAACAGGTAAAAATCTGTGATGTTACAAGGGTCCTTAGGTCTCTTAAGTCAGACAAATATGACTAAGGCCTAGTGGTGACCCACATTGAAGTGAATGACCTGAAGTGCTCATCCCAGAAGGGCATGCAGAGACACATGACAGAACTTACTATGCGTGTGCTGGAGGCAGGAGAGACACTGGTATTAAGTACTATCTTGCCTTCACCAGGAATGATGCCTGGATACAAGGACAAGATCACTGGCATTAACAATTTGTTAAGTAGTTGTCATTCTGTGGGGCTACCATACGTGTCAGCCGGAGAAGATATGGTAGATAAGACTTCCTGTTTCACCAGTGATGGTTTTCACCTGTCATACCAGGACTTCTGCATACTGACTAAAGCCTTTGGCTAGGCATATTGTGATTTCTGTGATCACTTATCAAGTATGTTCCTATGTTCCTAAATAATAAAAAAAATCAATAAATAAAAGGAATGTGACTCATACAGTATTTTATCCCCACTACCACTGCTCTTTCACTTCCCAATGCATTAAATGCTAAGAGAAGGAATCTTTTAAACAAGTACCTTTTGTAAGATGCTTGTAGCAGAACTTTCTTTGGAGCAGACCATGCATGCAGGTTATTTTTTGAATACCATTGGCTGTTGTCCCTCACATACTACTACTGTTATTACATATATTTTATATTTAGTGAGCTACATTGCACCTTTTGTTAGCTCTGTATGCCATAACATTATATAAAGAAAATAAACTTACTGCTAATCTGGAAAGGGGGACTGAACAAGCAATAACTGTGTTTAGGCTGCATTCAATGACACAAGCTAAAATGCATGCTTAATATGTTGTTCCCATACTTTATGTTAACCAGCATGCCTTATTCATAATAATACTTATTTGAAATATGTTATGATGCCCCAGCTGACATACATTCAACTTTGAGGAAACGTTTAGAGATGAGAGAGAAAAGAAAGCTATTAAATATAATTTCTATGACTTCCTGGTTCCTGCTGAACATACAATTACAACATTAGAAAAATTGTTATACTAACATCGCCCCTACCTTTATATAACATATTCATAACTTTAGATATCAACTGTCCCAAGTAAACTAGTCTATAACTAAGTGAAATGCATTAATACAGAAGTTTACTTCAGATTGTGAGGAGTATTAATTCTATGCTCCTCTATAGTCTCAGTGATATTTAAACAGCTCCTTGAACCACTGCATTTGTATGTTATATAGCAAATGAAATTGTTATATGTCCAACTCTGAATCCTGGTCAGCCATAGCCGTCATGTTTATATCTTCTACCAACTCCATATTCTTGTTCACAGTTTATTGATTTTGAATGTAGAGCTTCATGTGACTACCTAAAGTGCTGATCTCCCGATCTGGGGCATGTTATTACTATACTTTGTACCCTGGTAGCCCTTTTAACCCTCACACTAACAGGAAGGGACCCCTTCTACCTTGGTAACCTGTTTCTGTTTCAAGGAAGTGTTTTATTCAATTTGCAAGATGTTATGCTAGTGGCCTGAGCTGTTTATATCTATTTTCTTTTCTAGCTTCCTCTTCAGTTCATTAACATCATACATTAGGAGAAGCACTTCTGCCTTCTACGTGGGAGTGATATTATGATCATTTCACCTATGTTCTAGCTTTACCACATTCCACTCGATTAAATACCAGAAGAAGAAATGCCTGTCCTGATACAACCACTAAGTCTCTCCTTATAAAAACAAAAGTTAAAGTTGGTTACAGCAGATTTTATATTTCCTTGTGTTAACATCAGACATATTGTATTGTTAACCTTCTCATCATGCTATAAAACAATGCTTCCAATGTTGAAGGTAAGTGCAGAATGATTAAACAGTTAAAGAACTAACATTTAAAGTGAATAAGTATGTGGATTAAAGTCTGTCTGGTGTTCTTCATATCTTATTAACCACAACAATTACTACCATTTTTACTTTAGGCACTCTGGCATTCTTACTGACTCCCTATCACTCATGGGAGTACATAGCAGTTACTGTGCAAGGCTTTTCCAACTGCTTCTACAGACTGTTTGATGAGCAAGTTCTTGGACAATTAGAACTATGATTAAATCATCAGTGTTCTCAACAAGATCCCAGTAGCCTTTGGAGTGTGATTCTAAGATCCTCTTGCTACTTAATATGTAGCACCCCTGGACCCAGAGCCCTCTACTTTCCCTATTTTGGATAAACATTCCTATTTTCAGGCTTGATTTCCCCAGCACAGCATGTTCCTATTTTTTGGAAGTATGTCCCTATTTTAGGCATGATTTATCCCTTCACACAATTTTCTGACACTCCTTCAATACGTGACATGTTTGAATCTCTCTGGTATACAGAAAACCACAATACATAACAAACATACTTGTAGCACCAATAATTTAAGGAAGGAGGACACATATATTACATCTCCCTTCTTCAGAAGCAGAAATAAATGACATTGTATGATAGAATGTTGCAACAGAGTTCATTAAAGTCTACAGATTTTGCACTGTCTCTTTGATAATGTACTTTCCAACATTTTTGTCAGTCTCTGTTTTTAAACACGTTTCTGAGTAGTATCCCAGTTAAGTGTGAACTAGTATTCAAATTTTATAACTAATGTCCAGATTTTACGTTGGATGTAGCTACCTTTTTACTTATTTTCAATGTCCGCAGGTTGAGACGTATGCCTCGACCTGTCAAGTGTGTTCATTACCATGGTAGTTGAAACTTGTTTTTCTTTAGCATTAGAATACTTTTGATTGTGCTTTTATCTTTTAAGGGCTGTAACTGCTTTGGTCTTACCTCTTTATTTAGACCTTCTACTTGATGTAAGTTTATGACTTGTGTCAAGGATCATTGTATCTTTATCTCTTCCATGTTTTCTGATCTGGTTCCCTTTTTTATTGTGGGCTGTTTTGTTAATCAGATTTCTTACTCTTACTTGCCTCCTGCAACATTTCTTCATGTGGTATAGTCTATGCCAGTGTTCTGTGTCTATCTTTTCTAATTTCTTCTTCAGGAATCTCAAAGAATCTGCTAGATTTTCAAAGATGGAGTACCCTTTCCCAGGATGTCACTAGAAGGACTGCAGGGAAGCTCACTGAAGCTGGGTAACCTTTGGCTGTCATCTGCTTCCTGGGGAATTCTCTCTCCTTGCTTTTTCAGGATTACTAGTGGCGATGATGCTTCCTGGGGAATTCTCTCTCCTTGCTTTTTCAGGATTACTAGTGGCAGTGATGCTTCCTGGGGAATTCTCTCTCCTTGCTTTTTCAGGATTACTAGTGGCAATGATGCTTCCTGGGGAATTCTCTCTCCTTGCTTTTTCAGGATTACTAGTGGCAATGATGCTTCCTGGGGAATTCTCTCTCCTTGCTTTTTCAGGATTACTAGTGGCAATGATGCTTCCTGGGGAATTCTCTCTCCTCACTTTTTCAGGATTACTAGTGGCAATGATGCTTCCTGGGGAATTCTCTCTCCTCGCTTTGGCAATGATGCTTCCTGGGGAATTCTCTCTCCTCGCTTTTTCAGGATTACTAGTGGCAATGATGCTTCCTGGGGAATTCTCTCTCCTCGCGTTTTCAGGATTACTAGTGGCAATGATGCTTCCTGGGGAATTCTCTCTCCTCGCGTTTTCAGGATTACTAGTGGCAATGATGCTTCCTGGGGAATTCTCTCGCCTCGCGTTTTCAGGATTACTAGTGGCAATGATGCTTCCTGGGGAATTCTCTCTCCTTGCTTTTTCAGGATTACTAGTGGCAATGATGCTTCCTGGGGAATTCTCTCTCCTTGCTTTTTCAGGATTACTAGTGGCAATGATGCTTCCTGGGGAATTCTCTCGCCTCGCTTTTTCAGGATTACTAGTGGCAATGATGCTTCCTGGGGAATTCTCAATCCTCGCTTTTTCAGGATTACTAGTGGCAATGATGCTTCCTGGGGAATTCTCAATCCTCGCTTTTCAGGATTACTAGTGGCAATGATGCTTCCTGGGAATTCTCTCCTCGCTTTTTCAGGATTACTAGTGGTAATGATGCTTCCTGGGGAATTCTCTCTCCTCGCTTTTTCAGGATTACTAGTGGCAATGATGCTTCCTGGGGAATTCTCTCTCCTCGCTTTTTCAGGATTACTAGTGGCAATGATGCTTCCTGGGGAATTCTCTCTCCTCGCTTTTCAGGATTACTAGTGGCAATGATGCTTCCTGGGAATTCTCTCTCCTCGCTTTTCAGGATTACTAGTGGCAATGATGCTTCCTGGGGAATTCTCTCTCCTCGCTTTTTCAGGATTACTAGTGGCAATGATGCTTCCTGGGGAATTCTCTCTCCTCGCTTTTTCAGGATTACTAGTGGCAATGATGCTTCCTGGGGAATTCTCTCTCCTCGCTTTTTCAGGATTATTAGCGGCAATGATGCTTCCTGGGGAATTCTCTCTCCTCGCTTTTTCAGGATTACTAGCGGCAATGATGCTTCCTGGGGAATTCTCTCTCCTCGCTTTTTCAGGATTACTAGTGGTAATGATGCTTCCTGGGGAATTCTCTCTCCTCGCTTTTTCAGGATTACTAGCGGCAATGATGCTTCCTGGGGAATTCTCTCTCCTCGCTTTTTCAGGATTACTAGCGGCAATGATGCTTCCTGGGGAATTCTCTCTCCTCGCTTTTTCAGGATTACTAGCGGCAATGATGCTTCCTGGGGAATTCTCTCTCCTCGCTTTTTCAGTATTACTAGCGGTAATGATGCTTCCTGGGGAATTCTGTCTCCTTGCTTTTTCAGTATTACTAGTGGTAATGATTATTCATGAGCTTTGCAGTATAATGTTGCCAGGGAAGCCCTGCTGTTTCTGCTGGTTTATAGTATCTAGTCTTTAGTGCAGAAGAAAGCAAGGACCACTAGCACATGCTGCGGTACTGCCTTATATACTTTCTTCTTCCTACTCTGTATATTCATTTTATCCAAAAGTTGTACTGTTGTGTTGTGTGTCTTTTACAATTAATATAATACAGTTCCACAGCTCTTTGTGTGTTAGAAATTGCAGTGCTGAGTCCAGTTTTCTAGATCATCCACCTAGTCAGTATTTTTCTAGTGACTGCCATCATTCAATCTCATTTTCAGCAGAGTTTTTGATTATCTGTATTCTTTTTGAGCTTGTTGACACAAACTGAATATTTTTCATGGACTCCTGGGTGTTGTCATCTGCTGCGTGATACATATCCATGTCATGGAAAAGGACAGACAGCCATTCAAGTACGATCACAATTTTCTCTTCTGAATTATATTCCTTGAGGCATTGCAACAAGGTTTAATTTTTATGCCATTTTGTATGTGGAATATAATTTTACAATGGGATGCTGCTTTTCTTGTAAAAAATGAATTAAGTTAGTGCCAGTAAGGACTGCAAAGAAGAGTTAGGGCACCATTTTGTTTTGGGCCAGCCAATTTCCCTTGAGTATGCTGAGTGTGGTGGCAAGGTGTAAGAAGGGTAACTTTTAAATCACTGTAAAGAAGGCAGGGTAACAGTGTGCAAGGTAAATCCAGTAGTGTAGCATATTTTTGTTGATTGTGGTATGTGATATTGATAAACCTATATGAGACCATATAAACTGCGGTGAGAAATTTATGAGTTGAGCTGATATGTAATACATTTTTTTTTCTTTCTTGCTAAACATCTCACTGAAATGAAAGCAGGGGATGTATTTTTCTGCTTTACTTATTTATTCATTTACTGATGTTTTGTATAAAATAACATTTCTCCTTATCTTTAATGAAAAGGAAGCACTAATGGGTGCACTTCCTGCTGGAATATCGAACAGGCAGAATGGCAGTTATCATCACTGAGGAGAGTATAGGAGCATTAGAAAAATGATAGAGTTGCAAAAATGTCAGATTCTTAATGAAACATTTCTATCTGATTCACAGTGATCTGCAGTAATGCAGAAAGTCATGGCGAATGTAAGGATTACTGTGGCCTTGGTGATATCACCAGTGAAGTCAGACTTACATTCATTACAGCATTTACTTTTGGAACTATGGGGACAACGGCTGATGTAATGCTGAAGTGCTGACAGAGGTAAAAAACAAAGGATGCAATGGTTTATGAGATGTGCCATTGCTGGCTAACTGTGATGCAACTAGCCCAGAGATAGGAAGGAAGTACTGGCAATGGAAGAAAGGAGTTTACAGAAGTGAAAAACAGCTGGGAACGTTTTGTTAAAAAAAAATTCCAGATTCAATAGCAGAAAAACTACTGGTAGGGAGATCTGCACTAAGAATTAATAGTGTAATGATTTTAATATGTGAGAATTGGGGAGATGGCTAAGGACATGTATTTCATTTGGGGAAATTCATATGAGGGTTGAAAGCATTTCCCATTAATAGGCAGTAGAGCTTTAATCTTTGTAAATTAGGAGGTAACCTCCAATGCAAGACTGTGCAGGAGCCTGGGAATTTGGTAGGAGAAATATGAAAAAAATAATCGAAGTAGGAAAATGTTATTGGTGGTAATCTGGCACAGGTAAATTTTATATTCTATTTACAAGAGATGGCATAAACAAACAGCAGTTATGTGACTGTGTAAAAATGAAATATGTACCAGCAGGGGATGGGAGAAAACAAGTGATGGAGATGGATTATGGGCTGGAACTGAGAAAGAGAGTCAGGTAAATTACACAGAAGGAATATTGTGCATTGCCAAATGTTTTTTTTTTTCACTTTTATTGGGGGAGGGGCATAACAGGAATTGATTAGGCATGGTATTCTGTCAAAAATTTCACACTTTCAGCTGTGTTGGAGGCCAGCATGGTTGCCACAGAGGGATGAAGCTATGTGGTGACTTGGGTTTTAAGTGGTATCTCAGGCATCTGCTGGAGGTGATATGAAGAACATGGACATGCCTATCCTGGGGAAAGAGGGCCATCTGGAATATATATATATCAGTCTCCCCTGAAAATAGAGTGGCACAACACAGAAGTGATGCTGGGGCATGAGTTCAACTCACTAAAATGTATATGCAGTAGCCTTCATTACAGGTCTACACTCATGTGGGAAAGGCATAGTGACCCACATGGTAATGAGAGTTTTCACTAAATGTGTAGTACTGCAGCGTTAAACTTCATAATCTGCCTTGTTGATAACTCTACTTGTGTAAATATTATACTTTGTCTTTGTTGCAAATCATATTAATGTTGTCATCTGTTGTGCTTCTTGTCATGGCTGAAAAGGGTCCCAGAATTAGCCTATCTATCTGTTCAACAAACACGGAGCATACATGCATACACACATACATACATGAATAAAAGTCACATTAGGAAGGTCATTGCAGCCAAACATAATAAAATTCTTTGTATTTGCAACCACTGGTTGATGTAATCTTTTTTTGGTTGTTTCACTCCATTTTAAAACACACACACACACACACACACACACACACACACACACACACATATATATATATATATATATATATATATATATATATATGTGTATGGATCCACTTTGTAAGTTCAAAATAATGAAATTCTGAATTTCAGTATTTCGAAATCACAAAGCCAAAAACTCAAAGTTCCAAAACTGGCAGAAGCGCAAAATTCAAAATCCCGAAGTACGGAGATGTTGAAATCCGCTTTCGCTGGTGCGGTGTGTGGATGTTTGGGTTGAATTTAGATAAGTTTGTGTGTGTAAGTGTGTTGGTTAGGGGCCTTAGTGTGTGTAAGTGTGTGTTGTGACTGTGATGTGTGTGTGTGTGTGTGTGTGTGTGTGTGTGTGTGTGTGTGTGTGTGTGAGGGATTGTAAGATGTGTGTGTGTGAGTTTCATTTGTGTTTCTGTTTGTGCAATCTCAGAGTTAGAATATATAAGTAGGGGAGTGCATGAGGGGTGCAGGGGGGCTTGTCCCCTCTGCTTATATATAGTGTAGATGCATTTATTTGATTGTTGGGGGAGTTTTGCGTTTGTTTATGTGTGTACTGTATGAGTAACGTGTTTCAGGATTTTGAATTTCATGGTTATGTGTTTTTGGATTTGTGAGTTGTGCTTGGGTTTTGGCTTTGTGATTTCAAAATACTGAAATCCGGGATTTCAGTATTTCGAAATTACAAAGTGGACCCATATGTATATATGTGTATCTTGGAGTTATAGAGTTGATTTTTCGTTGTTATGTTTTTTTCTTTTAATTTTGCATGCAATGAAGTTATTGTTTGGCACATCTGTACTAATGTGGCGATCTTTGCATTGTCAATGTTTTGTGTCTGTTGTCACTAACATTGATATATGGGTCTGTTAACTAATTTAAGTAGACTCATAGGTTCATAGGTGTTTATAGGTTCATAGGTGTTTACTAGGCTAATGACCACAAGGGCCTTTTTAAGCCTAGCTATGCATCCCAGATCTCTGACAAGTTCTGAGACCCTTGATAACTGTAAGTATGGGCCTGGGAGATGAACCATTTACAGGTTATCTATGTCCATTAGAGACATAGGTGCCAAACCAGGGATGAATTTCCAGTTTTCCATCCAATTGTCTAAGTTGCACTTGAATTGGGTTAGGGAGGAACTCTGCTTCACATGGATGGGAAGCCTGTTCCATAGACAGGGTAGTCTCTGGGATACATACCTATCTCTCCAGTAGGTCCTATTTATATCACAGGCAAGGTTCAATCTTTGGAGTGAGTAATTCTGGTGCTGTTTGTTTTGTGGATATGCAGGTGGTCCATCAGAGTGGGGTCTGACAATGCCCTGTATTCCAGGCATAGATCTCCCCTCAAAAGCCTGTAGGAGACAGAATACAGGGATGGGTACTTCAGGTGGTCTGCACAGGCTGTGTTACTTACACACTGTATTGTTTTAGTGAGAAACCTGTGTGTTGGACGTGCCTAGTTAGGTACATTTCAAAGAGGTCATTGTACTCAATTATAGGTTTGATTAATGACAAATAGAGTGGAACAATGACCTTCTTGGACCTAGATGTCATACCTTTATTTATAAGTTGCATAACACAGAATGATTTCCTCACTGCTTTTGACATGTGATGATCAAAGACTAGATGACTGTCTATGTATGCTCCCAAGTCCCTGACCACTGAGTCAACTCTTAGGGGTGTGTTGTCAATATGATAGTTACCGGGGGTGGATGACATCCCAAAGGATACTATTATGACATTTCTTGGCATTTAGTTTTAGTATATGGCTTTGACACCAGTTATTTGTCTGTGCCAGATCTTCCTGCAGAACACTTGTGTTAGTGGGGACTCTGTGACTGCTTCTAATTTGCAATCATCTGCAAATTTAGTCAGCCAGTGGCCCTTGTCCCTGAGGGATTTTGTTTGTGA
Organism: Protopterus annectens; assembly: GCF_019279795.1. Lineage (NCBI taxonomy): Eukaryota > Metazoa > Chordata > Ceratodontiformes > Protopteridae > Protopterus > Protopterus annectens. The sequence continues at coordinate 688,459,692 of NC_056743.1, forward strand.
CTGGCCTCTTTGTAGAAGTGAAGTCCCCAGCTCTAACTTCTTTGGTCCTGTCCATGAGTCAGCTGGCTATCCATCAGTGACATAAGGCATTATACTTAACCTCACGAGTTTGTCAACAATGCCCGAGTGGGGTATTGTGTCAAAAGCCTTGACCAGGTCAAGGCAGACAGTGTGAACTGCTTTGCCCTTATCCACTGCTTTGGTGAACTTCTAATAAGAAGTCCACCAGGTTGACTGGGGAAGACCTGCCCTTGACAAACCAAACTGGGCTGGGTCCAGTGCCTGGAGGTTTCCTATGTCATTGTTGATTATTTCCATGACAATTCTTTCCATGGCTTATATAAGACTAGTGAGACTTATGGGTCCGTAGTTTCAAGGGTCTGTAAATGGTCCACTTTTGTGCAGAGAGATGATTGTTGCTCTCTTCCATTCATGTGGCACAAAGCCTGTTTGGAGTATATAGTTAAAGAGCAAATCCAGAGGTCCAGACAGTTCATGTTTCATGCTATTTAGAAGGAATCCTTAGATTCTGTCTGGCTCAATAATGCAGTATTCTTGGCCTTACAGAGACAGAGCATTGAGGACCTATTACCTAGCGATAGTAGGGGGAGTTATATTTGATGGCATTTCCTGAGGAGAAGTTTGAGAGAGAGAGAGAGAGAGAGAGAGAGAGACAGAGAGAGAGAGAGAGGAGTAAAATTAGAGCTGAATTTGTTTGCCAGTAGGTTTGCTATATCTTCTGGTTCAGTATAGGTGCCTCCATTAACAATGAGCTCTGCACGCAATTGTGTATTGCCTTTGAGGTTGCAGATATGGCTAAATAATGCATTGTGGTTTCCTTGGCCAGGGTGGCTAAATTTACCCAAATTTGGCTTTGATAGACTGTATTTGTTTCCTGACTTGTTTGCTCAGTTCTATGAGACTGCTTTTATCTTGCTGGGTGCTACACGTCCTAATTTTTGCCATGATTTTATTTCTTCTGTTATACATACTATTGATGTTGTGATTTCACCAGGAAGGCTTAATTTTTTGAGTTAGTTCTGTACTTCTTCCTGGTGGGTACAGCTGCCTCCATGCAGCTATTAACATGCTTGTATAGGGTTTCTGTGAACAGTTCTGCATAGGTAGCAGTGTTATCAGGGTTTATGGGGGCTTGAAATTTTGCCAGGTTATCACTTAATAGTAGGTGGTTGGCCTTAGAGTAGTTCCTGAATATTCCAGATTTAACTGAGATTCTGGGTTTTATTTTTACTTCAAAGGAGACCACTTTGTGGTCTGAACTTACCAGAGAAGCTATTCCCTTGGGGGGTGTGCAGCACTCTCCCATATTAGTGTGGAACCTGGTCGGTATGTTGACAATCTGGTCCAAGGGGTTTGTGTTTACAAAATCAAGGAATCTGTGTGCCTGCACATTTGTGTTGTATATGATTTCCAGTTAATAGTGGAGTAATTAAATTCACCTATGAATATGGTGTTGGGTTGGATGTTAAGTGTTTCCAATAAGTTTAAATACGTGTTTTGGTTTTCCTGTGTCATAGAGAGGGACCTATAGCTTGGTAGGAAGTGGTATGGGATTTATCCTATGGTGATTTGAATGTGGAGAACCAAAGGTGCATTGTCCTGTTTCACCAGCCATGAGGTATTTTTATTTTTGATGTAAAAAGAGACACTTCCACCTTTATTCCTTGTCTGTATAGTAGCTCATCTAAATGGGTGGAATCAGCAGCGGCCTTAGGTCAACTAGTGCCCTAGGCAAAAGGGCTCCATGGCACCCCCTCTCACACCACCTGGTGCCCTCATCCTGGTCTACCTACACCAAATAAATACCAGAAAAGTGCCCCTGCTAGAGCGGCGCCCTAGGCAGCCGCCTAGTTGGCCTATGCCTAAGGCCGGCTATGGGTGGAATGCATTTAGCATTGTGTTCTCTGCAGCTTTAAGCCATGTCTCAATGACTGTACAGACATCAGCATTCTCTAGGGTGAGGAGAGCTTCTAGAGAGTGGTGTTTCTTGTTTAGACTCCTAGCATTTAGCAGTAGCACCTTTAGATTTTCTTGGTTTTGATTTGCTATGTCAGAAGTACTTTCAGTTTGGCATTGCCTAAACAGGCACTATGGGGGAGGACAATGTTTTAGCTAATATTTGAGAGCCTAGAGGGGAGAGGTGCAGATCATCTCTGGCAATGCAGTGTGGACTGTTGACTATCTCCTTCCATGCTGATAAATATTGCACCCCCTTAGAATGACACCAGAAAATAAGCAAATTGTAATCCGTCATCTTCTGTTTGTATTGTGGCATCATCCTTGGAAAAGGTAAAATGCTGCTCAGTGCTAGGCTCATATAGGCTCTGTTTGTATTGTGGCATCATCCTTGGAAAAGGTAAAATGCTGCTCAGTGCTAGGCTCATACCAGCCTGGGACACATATTCTAAGAGCTCCATGACATCTCTCTTCATATATTCTAGGGAGGTACATCTCAGGTCATTTACACCCACATGAACTATGATTGAGTAATACTGTTGCATATTGTCCATTAACGTGAGTGTGTCCGTAATGTGGCAGAACCTGGCTCCTGATAAACAACGGACTGTGGCTTTCTGCTTACCCAGCCTGGTCGGCAGGACATCAGTATGTCTCAAAATGGAGTTAACAATGACCAGAATGGTAGATTGTGTGGTGTCTTGCCTTAAAGGCTTAGAAGTAGAGGCTCCATGAGATATGGCTGTATTTGTTGAGGTGGTTGTTGTTTTGAAAGAGTGCATTTGGAGATGTTGACAGTATTTATGTGTATTTCAGGTTTACTATCAAAATGTCGACAGTCATATGGTCTAAAGTTCATATGGTTGACAGATATGGTCGACACATGAATATTAAGTAGTTCATTTGGTCGACAGTTCATTTGGTCGACATTCTGTCAACATTATGTTGACACCAGGCAAGGATTTCCCTTGTCAGCACTGTTGTGCGACCTCGGAGTTGTAATATATAAATAGCGGGGGGTGCAGGGGGATGCAGCCCCCCTGGCGCAGCCGCCCTGCAAAAACACTAGTGTTATTTGCATGTGTCTGTCAACCATTTGAACATTGGCGTTTTGAATTCGATATTATGAAATTTAGATGTTATGATTTTGACCAAATGAACGTCGACCATATGACTTTCAATCTTTTGATAGTAAACCTGTATTTCTTCTAGGAGGCCTTTGAGGTTTAGGAAGGTTACATTTAAGTGCCTCAGCATATGTGGGTCTATGTGTCTGTTTTGAACTGTGTGTGTGATGGGTGCAGTATGTGTGCTACTGACAACCAGATTGACATTAGGAGTGCTTTTATATGAGAGCTTTTCCTCCAGTGACATTGTGTAAATACATCTCTCTCATACTATTTCATTTTTTTGAGAATTAGCTAGTTATCAGTAAACATAAGGCAATTTCTACATTGCCGCAGGTTGCCCATATCCACCAAGCTGGTAATGGAGATAGTGGGAAAGTTGATAACCATGGCAATAGGCCCTTTTTTATTAATCAGATAGTTGCAGTGTGAATATAAAGCAATGTCATTAATATCTGATTTGGAACTCTGGGGGTCAGTGCTTGTCATTGCAAACTACTTGCCCTGTGTGCAACTAGGTATTGGTGAAATTTCAAGGATGCTTTTAGATGAAAAATGTCATTTCAAGGTGTTTTTGTCTATACAGGACAATGGCAGACATGAGGGGAAACTAGTAAGTAGACCCTAATGATCTATGGATAAGGTATTTAGGGAGATATTCTGAAGTTAGGTTAGACAGCAGCTAATCAAGCAGTGCTTACTGAAAAGAATTAGCTTTGTCAAGCATGATGGAAACAGGGAATTCAGTGATTGGCTAGTGCCTGAACACCACTAGTGCTGGTCAAACCACTGCTCCTCACTGCTGGGATACAATGCCTCTTTGCTTCTTCTCTCACCAGAAGCAAAACTGTAGCACCAATCCCAAGATGAGAAGCAGGTCACAGGCTTTTTAAAGATTAAAAGTCTTGTCCAAGATGATGCATGGGTTTGCAGGTTTGCTGTAGCCTTTTCTAGTAGATGCCTTAAATAGCAACCATGTCAATCAAGAAGGTCAAACACAGATACTCACTGCCCAATCAGAAACAGTCGGGAATCAATGCACTCTGTTCCTTCTCTCACCAGGTGCAAAATGTAAGCACAAAGTCCAAACTAGCACCTGTCAAGCAGCTGTCAGGCATTCTGCAGATCAGTAGTCTCTCTCACCAGGAGCAAAACAGAAGCATTAATCCCAAGGTGACTACTAACAGGCAGAATGTGGGCTCTCCAATAATTGGTGGTCTTGGACTAGGTGTTGCAGATTTTAAAGGTAAGATGGAAAAAATGGGTTAATATCCTAAGAGTTGCAGTATGCCCTAAGCAGTTAGATATGAAAGGGGGGAGGTAACTTAAGTTTTAGCAGTCTAAGTGGAGAGCATCTCATTTTAAACGATCAATATAAATTGGAAGGAGGTGAGCACTTTGTAGAATACATTGGGATGGCCGATAAATTTATATAACTGAAGGGGAGTGATTTCACAAAATGATAATTTTTGTACTGACTCACAATAGACAAAGAAAAACGAAAGGGAAGGAAATATATGGTCATATTAAAATAAGGGGCAGGCAACTATAAAGACAGTTGACTTTAAAAACACAACAGTACCAGTCTGGGAGGGTGGCAGAAAATTTAACTCACAAGAGATACAGCAGTGGTTTCTTTCCTAGTTTATATGTGCAGTGTAAATTCATACTGGGGATAGTGCCCACAACCATCCTGGATATGGACAATCATTACTAAATACAGTCCTGGATATTGAATAAAGTATCTCTGGTATTACATTGGGATGAAATACCTAGGCTTGAAATGACCTCCAGGTCTATAGCCTAGTAACCTCCTATGATCCTATAATCCTATGAAATAAAAGCAGAATACAAGTAAAACAAAGTGTAAAGAAAATACACCACAATATATGAAACAGAAGAAGACAATGAAAAATACAAAATGCAAGAAAGCAAAAAAAAACTAACCTTTTCCTCACAGTAATATATGGCAGAATGTGAGTGAGCTTTTGTGGTAAAGCATCAAACCCTGTACCTTGAACTTCTGAGGACCTTATCCATTATTCCAATTCCTCCGATGATATTTAGGACAGTGGAGCAGATTCAGTGATTATAGCTCTGTCCCTTGCACACCCATGTGGCACACACTGGTTTGAAGTGGTATTATTTAAACCTCTCCACTGCCGGTCTGGACCATCACATTTAGTGTTAAGTGGTGCCATCCATCACAGTGGTATAGTCTAGAAAACAGCTTAAAGTCAGTAAAAATATATACATTTGGCTAGTAAAATCTAAGGAAAAAGTACAGTTAACTCCTGATAAAGAGATCGTGCTAGTCTGAAAGTTTAAGTAATTGCAAACCCTATATTAGTCCAATAAAAGTTATTATATCGCATCTATGTTCCAGTGTCTTTGTAATTTCTATTAGTGGACCAACATAGAATTTCTTATTTTTGTCTACCTCCACAATGGATGAGTCAGCACTATCCGCTCAATCCCACTGCCCTACCTCACTCTTACAATGACTGAGTCACCATTCAGACTCAGGTCATCTAGGTCAGGGTCATGGCTTTATTTCTCTCTGCCACGATCTAGGTATTTTCCCTTATTATTCCTTTTCTATGTGTCTCCCTCTCAAGAGTTGGCTGAAAAGGGGCTCCATGACAAGATATCAAGTGATTTGTGAGGAAAATACATAATTACAACCACAAAACAGCTATTATCACTCTCAGATGTGAATAGCATTTTCAGTGATGAAATCAGTAAGGAAAATTGTTTCTGCTGAGAAGCACCATTGTACCCTGCAAAATGGTGGCATGCACCCCACACTGCTGACATATATATATATATATATATATATATATATATATATATATATATATATATATATGGAACAAAACACAGCAGAATCACACAACACACACACACACACACACACACACACACACACACACACACACACACACACACACACACACACACACACACACACACACATGTTGCAGGAAAGGCGTCGGACATTAGTGTCTCAACAACTCTGCAACACATGAAAAAGCCGTCCAAGGACCAGTATACTTACCTTGTTTCCAAATGAATATATAAATAAAAGCTCAGCTCAGGTGTTTCATATATCATTTTGCTGAAGCCCAGGTATCATGTTTCCACAGTGTTAATGAGTTTATTACCTTCTGTAGGGAGTAAAGCCTTTAATTGCTTCCATGCAGCATCAGTCTTAGATACAAAAAGGGGAGAGATCTGATGATGCCAAACTGCCAACAGGATACTCTCCCTTTCAATGGATTTACAAGTGCCTGCTACTTCCTATCTGTAGAAGTGCTGGGGTCACTTTTGCCCTTATTGTTCATGTGGTAGGTTGTACTGAAAGCTGTACTGGAAAGTGAGTAGACCAGGTCTTTTTACATCAGCTTGTTCACTTTTAGTGAATGTTCTAAGAACTCATTTGGATTAATATGACAAGGAAATTAATATCCCCTTTCCATAAGACATTACTTCCTCTATGTGTACGTTTAACTGCATGTATTGTTCCTGAATTCATTAATTTCTGAATGAGCTAGACGACTCCTTCAGCATTAGATGAAATATTTTGTTTAAAAAACAGTTCTAACTTAATGATGAATACATCTGATGTTTTTGTTCTGAAATTACCACTGCTTCCCTCATTTTACGTATTTCTCTCCCCTCTACATCTGTGTGGGGCCTCTGTTGAGGTATATATTTTGTTTAATTTTCCCTTGGGTAGGGTGATATTGAAGTTTTATTGAAACCTTAACTAGTCTGGGTCATTATGTTAAGCCTGGCTTCTCTAAGAAAGTAACTGTTTTGCTGTCCCCCTCCCTAATCCCTTTGAAGTAATTTCCTCCCAGAGCTGCATGCAAAGCTGCATGTATGCATCCCGTATGCATTCAGTTTTCGACCAGCTGAATGACTCAGTCAGCATCTGGCTGAGCTGTTTCACTGAATAAACAGCAGCAGCCTAATGACAGATACTGCCAATGGTTCTGTTTTCAAATCACCTCTAGTCATCTGACCCTAGTTCCCTCCCTTTTCCTGTATACGCATATGTGGAGGCTATATATAAATGCATACATTGTGTGCGTGCCTGTGTGTGCGTTATTGTGTCTGTGTGTGTATTAAATGTGTATTTGCATGCCTCTGTGTGTATGCATTCTGTGCATATGTGTAGTGTCCTGTTAGAAATGGCATCTCCCGGCATTCGATTCAGTACCAAAGCTCCTAAGATAGTCTCACTGTCTCGCTGTAACAATGAAGTACTTAAGTGCTTTTGATTAATGTAAGGCTTATGTACAACTGCAAATGTAAATACATGATGCCCCTTTCACAGAAATAAATGTTTGAAAGAACTTGTAAACCTAAAGTAAAACACGGCAAAGGGGCCTGATGGGATTAACTAAAGGGAGGGACGGTGGCACCTTTACCTAACCTATGTTAACATGTTATGGGACAACAGTAAAGTACCCCCAGAAGGACAAAAGTGAGTCTTCAGTTTACAGATAGGAACTTGACAAAACCAGGAAAAATACTAATCTGTCAGTCTGAACTTGCATCTGAAAGAATTAATAACTGTTCACAAGTCAGTGTGACCCAGAAATGTCATAGATTCACAGTACAAAGGTTGGGTAAGACTACTATAACCTTTTTTATTAGTTGACTAAAACAATAGCTGCAGAAGTCTGAGTTTTTCTTGTCCACTTTTAACAAAGCATTTGACTGAGCACTGCAGAAATGACTAGTCTATATCACAGACAGCCTGGTGACCAGTGACAAGGTGGTAGCCCGCATTACATATTAACTGGACAACTGAGTCCCAACAGTAATAGTGAATGAAGCTCACTCTGAGGGCAAGAGAGGTACAAATGTAGAAGTAGTTGTTCAGCCTTGTCCCTTAAATGCCTATAGAAGTGACACTATAGAGTCACAGAAGTCATTTTACAGATGACACTAAGCCTTTTTAGCAGGGAGAGAAAAGGGGTAGGAAACATGACAGGGAGCTTGACAAATATAAAGAAATGGTCAGAAATGTGGTTGCATATATAAGCCTTATGAATGGTATATTGTAGATTCATCCATCCATTGTTTCATCTGTCTATCCATTATTTATTTATTTATTTTTAGCTACTTGGCTTGCTGAAGGTCCTGGTAGGAGCAAGCTGTAAAGGACAGACCAGACTCTTATGTCCACAGCAACAGTCTTCACCTCATTTTGTGGGATTCCTCTATCTCTTTATACTAACGGTTATGTGTCATATTCTTTATAATTTAAATTGAGATTGCAACATTATTTCATTTTGTCCTGCTTTGCATACTTCTCTGTGCCAGCATCTGTGACTGAATAAGGTCAGTATACCAGTCCATTTATCTGGTCAACAAACAGTAGATTAATAAATAAATTATCAGATAAACTAAAATATGTAATTTCTTCAGTATGTCTAAGATCTACCTCTGGGATACTACAAGACTATGCCTGGTTTCACTTTTTTTGGAAGACACCCTGGAGACATCGTTTTTAGTTGTCCAATCTCCTCAGCTGGTTTTCAGTCAGCTCAGAGGAGCAGTGGGTCTGCTATTACATCATCCCACATCACAAAACTTCCCACTCTGGCATGAAAAATGTTCATAGCAGCCTGCAATGGAAGCTCATTTCCAACAACTGAACGTTTTGTCTTAAACCTTTGGTCACTATGGAAAGCGTACGATGGAACACAGACTGAATGGGCAATTGCAAGCTTTGTCTCATGATACAACTTTTACTTCACCATCACAGTTCAGTTCTACACCCATAGTAAGTGACTGTTGCACCTGTCCTCTGGTCAGTCTTCTTATCTCATCTACCTTCACCCCAGAACAAGATGCCATTATATTTAAATACCTCTACGTGAGGTACATGTTCCACTTCACTTGCAGAATCAATCCTGTCTCCTGGGATGGACCTGTGATATCTGAATTGGATGTGCTGGTTTTGATCCTAGTCATTTCACACTCAGCACTCATCTACTCCAGTGGATGTTAGTTATTTGAATTCAAGAGGACATCATCTGTAAACAAAAAAGATTCAACCTTGTATCCCAGTCTGGATATTCTCCAAACCTCACCTGCATTTTGATATCATGCCATTGTAAATTATGACCAGCAGGGAAGATAAGAAACATCTTTATCAGGGTCCTACACTCACTTTGATTGTATTTGACTTAAAACCAAGAATGTAGACATAACACTTGTTTTGAAAATGCAGTGACTGGATTGCAAACAGAAGTGCTCAAAAGACCCTGTACTGTGGTGGCAACTCCCACAAGAAATCAAGGGATAAACAGCCATATGCTTTTCCCAGACTAAGAAAACACATGCAGACAGCACTGACAAATTCCAATAGCCTCTTCCACTATCCATGTAAGGACAAAGAGTAGATTTACTGTTCTATAGTCATGATGGAGACCTTACTGCTTCTCCCAAATCAGAGTCAGTGCAGTGGAAGGGCTCTCTGGTTTTAATACAGTTTTAAACAACTTAAAAAATTCCTTTTAACACTGATGATCAGACTACAAAAGTTGTACTTTTTAATTTACCTACAATAATTGCCCTCTCAGTTTGCCATTCCAAGGGTACTGTCCCCAATTTCCACACACAATTAAAAAGGGACATCAGCCATGACACCCCCAACAATATCCAGTGCCTTTAGCATTTCCCATTTTGTTTCATCTTCTTCCCACAATCTTGTCACAGCAGAACTATTTAAGCACCAAGGTGACCTCATCTAAAAGAATAGGCCCAATTTTGCCAACAAATTATGCTGTTTTTCATTAAGGAAGTGCAGGTCCACTGGGTTTAGGAGTTCAACAGTGTACTGCTTCCAGCTCTGACAATGTCTCCAGTTGAAGTCAGCATTTTGTCCATACTTGCTGAGAACAGCCCATTCAGTATACTGGCATATTACAATCCATAAAATAAAAGTTGCAGTCCCAGCAGTATCAGTGTGTATAAACGGAAAATACAACAAACAACATGCTGCAAGTGGAATCACAGCACTTTTTGGAGTTTATCAAGACTGTAGATTTTGGTCGTGAAATTTTGTTAGCCACTGTGATGCTAGCTTGAATGTTCAGGTCACTGATGGTAATATAAATTCAAAGGTTTATAGAAAACTGATTTTCAGTTTTATATATATATATATATATATATATATACATATATATATATATATATATATATCTATAGATTATAGGTTTTATATATATATATATATATATATATATATATATATATATATATATATATATATATATGGTTCTACCTCACTTAAACGACACGCCGGAACACCGACACGGAAATCGCGACCCCCAGAAGATCGAAAGCTGAGAAGACCGACGCGACAGGACCCAGAAGATCGACAGGCAGAAGACCGACCCGACGGATGAAAGCACCGACGCCGAGGATGCCGACATGGGAAAAGGCTGTGTAAGTATGCGGTAGTGACAGATGTTAGGGTGCGAGTAAGGTAAGTGTGGATATTGACGGTCTGTGGGGATAGGGGTGGGTTAAGTGAGTTAGGGTTAGGGAGCGGGTCAGGTAAGTGTGCGGTAGTGATTGTGTTTGGGTTAGGGGCGGGATAAGTGAGTTAGGGTTAGGGAGCGGGTCAGGTAAGTGTGCGGTAGTGATTGTGTTTGGGTTAGGGGCGGGATAAGTGAGTTAGGGTTAGGGAACAGGCCAGCTAAGTGTGCGGTAGTGACGGACCTTAGGGTTAGGGTTTGGGTTAGGGTTGTAGGTAGTTGTGTATGTGAGGTTTAGTGTGGGTTTGTAGGGATTTTGGTGTGCTTGTGTTGTGTATGTGGTTTTTGGACGGGGAATGTGTTTTGTTTGTTGATTGTGGTGTGTGAAGTGTATGAGGTTTCGTGTTTGTGTACCGTTGGTTATTTCGTTGTCGGGCATGTGGAATTTTGTGTTTTGTACTGTCGGTTATGTGGTTTCGGTGATTGCGTTGTCGGTGTTTTGGTGTTTCGTTTATGTGAGGTAGAACCATATATATATATATATATATATATATAGATAGATATATATATATATATATAGATTATAGATATATATATATATATATATATATATATATATATATATATATATATATATATATATATATAGATTATAGGTTTTTTATATTTATATATATATATATATATATATATATATATATATATATATATATATATATATATATATATATATGTATGTATCTGCATGTGCATCCAATACCTACCCCAACTTAGTTAAGGACAATGCCATTAAAGGACAGGCTGTCAAGATTTCCAGACTGCCATCTATACAACGACAATTTTCTGACAAACCTGAAGTACTAAGAAAATATAGTAGTCCAAAAAATGATGACATCTTTAAACATTTTTTGAAAGATGAAAAGCTGACTATTACCCCATTCTCAAAAGGAGCAATCCTGTCCCCAAGAATCCTTCCTCTGACTCAGGTTTTGATAGCGCACTGCCAGAAGAAGTCACTGTTGACGGGGCGGCCATTAGGCAGAGTGTCAGTAAAACTGGAATATCTTAAAGGAGAATCAAGCTCTGATCAGCCAAGTATGGGTGACCCCGAGATTTGCATAAAAGCAAAATACTAACCTTAAAACCATTTTTTAAAGACTAAAGATTAACATAGTACATACTGACAAACCTAAAGGAACGTATATGCCTGCAGTTTTTGCAAAATGTAGATATACAAATGGCAGCCTACACATTACATCTCCTACTTAGGTTTTGGGGGGCCAAATTCATGTGTACTGATACTCCACATGTGACATGTACCTCACCTCTTGTGACACCTGTGGCACGTTTTATGTCAGCAGAATGTTTTATAAGCTGGCACAGAGGGTGCCTGAATGGGTATGCTACAGATTTTTGAACTTTTAAAATATCGACTTTCATATGACCGAGACCATATGATCGAAGTTTCAAAAGTTCGAACACCTGAAAAAAAAAGAAGAAAAACAAAACAAATTTCCTGGATGTTTTTTCAGGCCTGCATCCCACACTCCCTGCTACTTAAATATACCAACTCCGAGATCGCACTACAGTGAGGAAAAAGGAAATTTTCCCATTCCGCGCTGTACAGAGATCTCCGTTCAGAATGTTAGAAGTTTTAAAACTTCGATCATATGGTCTTGGCCATATGAAAGTCGAAGTTTTAAAATTTTAATCATCTGAAGGGGACCCATATGAATATGTGCATACCATTAAGAATAGACAGCACAAATGCTCTCTTTAAACATTCTGCAGTTTGAGAGAATTTCAAGAGGTTTTACTTTTTTGTTTTGGACCTGGTGAAATTGATTTAAAGACACTTTTGAACATTAAAGAACTCTGTAGCAGCTATGATTAAAAGCAAACATTGCACCTGGACTAAAAGATTTTCTGAATATTAAACATATCTTGAAAAAGAAAGCTGCCAAATTCTATTTCATATTTGTGCATATTGTTCCGTATTGTTAAAGAAGGTTTTGTTGTGATTGGTTGTAGTATGACATGTCATCTCTGAGGATTTCTGCTTAAGGTTTTTTTTTATGTTTTATGCTTCATCATGTTTTATTCTGAAGCAGTCTTGTAATAAATAGACAAGGCACTCAACTACATCCTGACTGTGGTTCTTTTGCAGTGTGTTTTTTGTTTTATATCATAAGCCATTACCATATGGCAGTGATGCTCTATTCTCTGTATACCATTGGCTTGTTTAGCTGATATATAAGAGGGAACAGCCATCTAGTCAGAGGCTTTTTGTTTAACAGATACCATTACTAGTCTATTTTGTAGCAATATTAATACAATGAATGTGTTCACCTTTTTCCTGTAAAATGAAAGACACAACCCTTAACTTTGTAAAGGAGGCCTAACCTTTGCTACTGCATGATCAACATAGTCTGTGAAGATTGTGCCTTGACCAAGGGATACCTTCAGATAGTTGCCACTGCCCTGATGCTCCACAGAGGTCCCAGCAGTATCTGGCATTGCTAAAGGCTTTGTAGCTATCAGCACTATATCCTCATAACAATAATACTGTTTTTGTCTTGAAGGTGTTAGTGTCTGTCCTGAGGCTGCATGACATTACTTTGCAGTGTTGCCACTACATGTTTGGCATTGCTACATGGTGTTGAGAGCCTATTACCTTTAGCACACTGAATTATAATAACATCTCTCTAGTTATCCAAGAAAAGAGCTGATATTTAAGGAGAACCAGACAAATCCCAGTACAGGGCACTGGGAGACATCCAAAGTCACATTTGTTGGTCATAAACTGCTGACATTCATTTAATTACCTTGTAATTTATTACTTAGGCAGCTTTATAGATCAGAAATGGCATAACTTTTGAAATTTAATGACTGCAGTGCAAAACATAATGCAGAGGAATAACCACATGAAATGCTTTCAAGCACTTAATAGCTTTGCGAGAAGAGTCCTGATGGCTTACTTTTATATCTTTGCCATGTCCTCATGGAAAATATACAAAACATACTATGGGAGCCTGAAATAACACCCTGATTCTTGAGGAAAGTGATTGATTGTCTGTGCATGTTTTTCTACCGCTAGCTATGGGAAAGAGCAGAAAGTTTGGTTAGATTTGGCTTTAGTGTCTCTGTTGCTTCCATTTTGGATGTGGACAATGCTGAGCTCTTTCCCTTCAGTGAATGAATGCCTTATAATCCATGATAAGTACCTTTTGTAACTTTCTAATGAATTTAAAGACCTTAACGGCATCAGCTGTCTGTAGCTCGAAGTGGTTGTAGGATAGGATTAGTTAAGTGCGTTTGTATTAATGGAAGACTAGACAGTGACATTCAGCTTGCAGTCATCTGCAAAGCTGGTTATCCGTAAGTCAGGGGTTGTGATATGGAGATCAGAGAATATGCCAAAAGGGAGGGATTCCAGTACTGATTCCTTTGTACTCCTCCGGTTACCTTTTTACTTGCTGAAGTGACACCTGTCAGCTTAGTAGTGTGAGTTCCAGCCTTTGACAAGTTTGCAGTCCATCTTACCATGTAAGGTCTGTATTTTGTCTTTTAGGTTCATAGGTTCATAGATTAGTACTAGGCTATCTGCCTGAGGGCATCTATAAGCCTAGCCAGAATGTGTTGGCTTTCGCCACCCCCTTAGATTAGTTCCCTGCGCCTCTCTCCAGCAGAGCCATTAGTTCCATGTGCCTCTGTCCAGTAGAGCCACTGCAGTGATCCCCGGGGTAAATTTTCTGTTTCCCATCCACTCGTCAAGGTTTCTCTTGAAGAGTGTTAGTGAGGGGCTCTGCCTAATGTAGATTGGAATCCTGTTCTAAAGCATGGGGAGTCTCTGGGACAGGAATCTATCCCTCCAGCACATCCTATTTATCGTTGTTGTGAGCATGTGGCTCTTGGGGATTTGTTTTTTTTAGGTGGAGCATGTCCATCAGTTCTGGGTTGGGCATGGCCTTGTATGTCAGGCAGAGATCACCTCTGAGTAAGAGGTATGTAACTGAGTACAGCTGGAGTTTCTTCAGTCGGGCTGCATAGGGCATCTGTTTGAGGCCAATAATCCTCTTGGTGAGGTACTTCTGTGGTCTTTTCACCTGTTTCAGGTGTCTTGTAAGGTACATCCCAAATGGGGCGTTGTACTCTATGATGGGCCTGATGAGTGATGAGTAGAGGGGCACAATGATCTCTTTTGTTCTAGATGCAAACCTTTTTGTGATTAGGTGGGCCATATAGAAGGAGTTTCTAACCACCTTGGGAATATGATTATCAAAGGAGAGATTACTATCTACTTGGGTCCCCAGATCCCTTATTACATTTTCTGTATTTAGGGGACTACCACGTATGTGGTAGTTCACGGGTACTTTGTTTTTTTCAAAGGGGATGACTATGCACTTTTTGGCATTTAGCTTGAGGCCATGATTTTGACACCAGGTATCCGTCTCAGTGAGACCCTTCTGGAGGATGTCTGTATCAGCTGGAGAGTCAATTATGGCCCCCAGTTTGCAGTCGTCTACAAACTTGGTCAGCCATAGTCCTCCTGTGCTTGCCTGTACCTCTGAGAAGTATATACCGAACAGGAGGGGTTCCAGGACTGAGCCCTGGGGGACGCCACTTGTAACTGGTTTAGAGTCAGACCTAGGGCCTGCAACTCTCACCGTGTGGGTTCTATCTGTGAGCCAACTGGCAACCCATCTCTTGACATAGGGTTTATGTTCAGGCTGGTGAGCTTGTCTATAATACCAGAATGGGGAATGGTGTTGAAAGCCTTTGCGAGGTCTAGGTAGGCTGTGTGGACCTCCTTTCCCTTGTCTAAAGCCTTGGTAACTGTCTCAAAGAAGTCCACCAGATTTAGGAGGCATGATCTGCCCTTAACAAAGCCAAACTGGGTAGGGTTCAATGTTTGAAGGTTCCCAATGCCTCTGTTAATGAGTTCCACGATGATGCGCTCCATAGCCTTGCAAACCAGGCTAGTCAGGCTTACAGGGTGATAGTTCCCGGGGTCTGTTGTGGCTCCACCTTTGTGGAGCTGGATAACTGTTGCTGTGCACCACTCTATGGGTATGTAGCCTGTAGAGAGGCTGAGTTTGAACAGTGTGTTTAGGTGAGGGGTTAGTTCATTTTGGAGCTCATGTAAGACACAGCCTGGGACACAGTCTGGTCCCATTGAAGCTGTGTTTTTGGCTTTGGATAGGGCTGTTTTAACCTGTGTGTCAGTGATTGCTGGGGCTCTACAGTCTTCTGGTATGGTTATGGGTCCTTTAGGGGGTGAGGGGGGGGGTGAAATTTGCACTAAACCTGTCTGCCAGAATGTTGGCATTATCAGTCGGTTCAGTATATTTTGTGCCATTCTGTACTAACTCAGAGCAGATCTGAGAGTTTCCACTTAGGTTCTTGATATAGCTGAAGAACGCTTTGTGGTTATCTTTGGAGTCCTTGGCAATTTTTCTTTCGAAGCTAGCCTTGGATGATTTTATGAGGGATCGTAGTTTCTTGCTGATACTGATCAGGGATGTCTTCCCTTTTTGGGATTTTGCTCTTTTCTGTACTAGTTTCCTCCTTCTATTGTATAGCTTGTTTATGGCAGGGGTCCACCAGACTGGTTTCCTTTTCTTGGAGGAGTGAGTCTTGGTTTTGCTTGGGATAGCACGATCCATGCATTCTTGCAGGTGCTCATAGAGTGCCTTTGTAAGGGGTTCAGCAGCTTGGACAGCATTGTCCTTTAGCATGGGGGCTGTGAACCTTTCCACCTCGGTCTTGAGTAATGTGAAGTTTGCTTTTGAAATGTTTTTCACGGTGGTTTCCTTGATTGGGGGTGGGGGCGAAATGTGGATATCCAGAGTGATTAGTCTATGGTCTGATCTAACCAGCAAGGGGTTGACCTCCAATGTGGATCACCGGTCGCCCATGTTGGTGATGACCAGGTCCAATATGCTGTCATCCCTGGTGGGGGTGTTGACCAGTTGATCCAGGGCGTTCGAGTTTATAAATTCTAGGAAGCGTTGGGCAAGAGAGTTAGTACTTGAGTAGTTCTCCCAGTTAATGTTTGGGTAATTGAAATCATCCAATATTAGGATGTTTGGTAGGACCTTCATATTTTCCAGTGTCTCCAGAAACGCAGAATGGGGGTACTGGGCCATGGTGGGTGATCTGTAGCAAGCTACAATTTGAATTGCAGTTTTGCCCGTTGTTAGTTGCACATGGATGATCTCTGAGGTATCTTGCTGCGCCACTAACCTGGAGGTGTGGGTATCCTTGATGAATATGGATACACCCCCACCTTTTGTGTTTCAGTCCGGGTTCTGTGGCCGAAAAGTATGGTATGAATTATAGCATGGTAGTGCTGGGGTGCTCTCTGGAACCTTAAACCAGGTTTCTGTTACTGAACAGATATCGATTTTCTCCATACTGAGGAATGCCTCGAGTGCATGCATTTTGAGGTTTAGACTTCTGGCATTGAGTAGCATTACCCTCAGTTTTTGGTTACTTGTGCTATTTACGGTAGTGGGTTTTAACAAGTTTGTAATCTGTCTTATCATCTAAAGCCTGTATTTTATCCTTCAACCAGTTTGTAATTCATGTTACCATGTAAGGGTCATCCTTTAGTTCTTTTAGCCTGTTTACAATGACAGCATGGGGTACAGTGTCAGTGACATTTGCCAGGCACATATATACTGGGTGGACTGAATGGTTGATGTCCACTGCTTCTGGTACCTTCTCAAAGTTTAACTAGTTGAGTAGACACAATCTGGCTTTGACAAAACCAAACGGTTGTGGGTCCAGTTGTATGAGATTTTTAATATGTTAGTTGAAAAGGTCAGATATAATACATTCCCTGTCTTTGCATATTAGGCTAGTTAGGCTGATGGGCCCATAATTCTGGGGGTCTGCATCCCTTTGTACAGAGCCATGACTACAGCTGTTTTCAAACCTCAGGGTCATACTGTTTGGCTAGGCTAAGTTAAAAAAGTGCAGGAGGGGTTCAGTGTAGACATGTCTGATGCTATTAATTAGGCATCCTGGGAAATTGCCGGGGTACATTGAAGTGATGCTTTTAGTTTTGTAGTGTACAACCAAGACATATTTCATGGTGAATGGGATGTAGGTATTTATGGAATTTCTACATATTTTTATGGAGAACAATTTTCACAAACTATGTCTGCAAGTATATTAGCTTTATCTTTATAGCCAGAGTCAGTAATGCCATTATGGACTAGTTTCACACATTGCTAAGTATTATTTCAAAGGTTCCTAATTTAGCTAAAAAAGGATTTGAAGTTATCTTTGGCTTCCAATGCTAGTTTCAGTTCAGGTTCAGCTTTGGTATTAATGACAGTTGTTTTTAGTTCCTTGTTGGCCTAGTTGATCGTGTCTTTAATGTAGCTGGATTTATTGTTGGACTTTAAAAGCCTGTTTATAATGGTGAACTCCTAAGGGGTTTATTTTTTTAAATTTCTCATTGTATTTTGTTTTAGTGGGGAGTATTAGACATATATGGGAATAGTGTACAGCTGACCCTTCGGGTGAGTGGTGACAGAGTAAGAAAACTCAGTTAGCTCATCACAGAATTTAAACAAGTTTGTATGTTTAAAGTCCTTGAATTCAGAATTGTTTACCATTGTGGGGTCAGTGGCTTTACATGAGAAGTTTACTAACTTGTGGTCCGATTTATCCAGCTTTGGGTATAATCAAGAGTTTCAGCATTCACAAACAGTGACTTACCCTAACCTAAAGCATATCCCATACACAACATGAGCAAGTCAACATTACCAAATCCATGTTAAACACAAAAACACAACAGCATATTGTGTCAATCAAGTCAACATTCAGTGAAATAAACTGCAAGGAGTACAAAGACAGGGTGCTAATGTAGAAAAGGAGTACAAAGACAGGGTGCTAATGTAGAAAAGGAGTACAAAGACAGGGTGCTAATGTAGAAAAGGAGTACAAAGACAACAAAGACAGGAGAAAAGGAGTACAAAGACATAGAAAAGGAGTACAAAAGACAGGGAAAGGAGTACAAAGACAGAAGACAGGGCGCTAACATAGAAAAGGAGTATAAAGACAGGGTGCTAATGTAGAAAAAATGTAGAAAAGGAGTACAAAGACAAAGGAGTACAAAGACAGGGGGTGCTAGAAAAGGAGTACAAAGACAGGGTGCTAACGTAGAAAAGGAGTACAAAGACAGGGTGCTAATGTAGAAAAGGAGTACAAAGACAGGGTGCTAATGTAGAAAAGGAGTACAAAGACAGGGTGCTAATGTAGAAAAGGAGTACAAAGACAGGGTGCTAATGTAGAAAAGGAGTACAAAGACAGGGCGCTAATGTAGAAAAGGAGTACAAAGACAGGGCGCTAATGTAGAAAAGGAGTACAAAGACAGGGTGCTAATGTAGTAGGATGAGTACGGATAAGGGCAAGTGATTATCAGACATTAGTCAGGGAAATCTGCAGACCATCTCACTTATCTGGTTATAAAGAAAGAAGGAGGAATGAGAGAAATGCATCTTTCTGGTCCAGAAAGAGTTGATGGTGGTGTTTGGTAAACCAAGTCTAAAGAATGCTGAAGAAGGTTTCACTAAGTTGAGGTTTGTTAGAAACATATACAAAGAATATATATCAGCAAAGAACAGAGATGTATTTCAGTGATTGTTAATTAAAAAAAGATATAGGTAAGCCATAAAGAAATATCCAGACATGAAAGATTTAGACCTGAGTAAGAATTACCTATATGCACATATTGAACAGACACCAACTGGGTTAACAAGACACTCTTCTTTAGGACTGAACCTGCAAGCCATCCTTAGAACTATAGACCAATAACCCACTTTGCAACAATATATAAATTATGTACTGGAATTGATGCAGATAGAATTTATAGCCATGTAGAAAAATTAATCAGTGCAACAGAACACAAATCTAATAAAACAAAGTCATGTGAAGCAAAGGATATTTATTGTTAAACAAATCCATAACAGAAAACTGCAGAAAAGAAGAATGCACATATGTTATGGACAGATTAGATTAAAGCATTTCATATCATCCAAAATTCATGGATAATGGAATGTTTACAGGTGTATTAGATAAAATCTACATTGATCAATTACTTTGCAGTGACTATGAAACAGTAGCAAACTACTTTGCAGTTGAGCAATGACACAGGGCAAATTATTATCCCAGGGATAACAATTCAAATGGGCATATTCCAGGGTGATTCTTTATCACTTATGTTGTTTTGTCTTGTCATTAACCCGTTAAGCTGTTTGCTTAATAAATTAAGCCATGGTTGCAATTTGGCTCCCAGAAAAAAACTATTTAAAGACATCTCATCTACATTTTGTAGATGATTTAAATTGTATAATTCAACAGATGAGGATCTGAAAGCACAATAAGAAATGGGTAAAACTTTATCAGATGATATAAGAATGAATTTGGTCATTAGAAATCTGCAAAAGCAATATTTAAATGAAAGCTGCAGCACCAAGGAAATATCAACCTGGGAAAAGAATGCAATAGAAGGGATCTTGAGCAGGAGAGTATGTATATGTGTGAGTAGATGAAGGGTCAGCAATAACACATGTACAAATGAGAACAAAGTTTAGTAAAGAATACCTCAGAAGACAAACACTAAGAATACAAACAGCCATGACATCCAGGAATAAAGTCCAAGCTATAAATCAATTTGCTCCACTTTTCTAACTGACAACTTTAGTGTGATTTGCTGGCCCTAAAAAGTATTGAATATTGAATCATTTGGACAAGAAAACAAGAAAAATGCTTCATGTTTACCAGATGATATAAAACCTGGTGCATGACCACATGTATAGATCTGCAATTGTAGGACATCATACATATTTGCAGACCTCATCAAATCCAAACATAGTGAAAGCTCTAAAACACTAAGAGAAAAAGTCTGAGATGATATATTTAACTGAAACCAGAAACTGAAAGACTAATAATGGTGGCCCAAGACAGTTGGCCAGGGTGCATTTTGGTTTACAAAGTCCATTGAAAAAGTCGGTGAAACAGACAAATGGAGGTTCTGTAGAACAGAACTGGAAACAATTATGCAGCTCATTGATGATTGTGATACACTCATGGCTGAGGGTCTGTGGACTGAAGGGTATAATAATGTGGCAATACTGTTACACCAGGCATTGCACAAACATTACAATATAGATGCAGCTGAGAAGCATTGGAAACCTGAACCAGAAAGCATTGTCAGCGATGACAAAGTTTATATTACATGGGATCAGAGGAGTAGGTAATCCACTTGGTGTTTGGGGCAAGAACCTCATTTTGCACCACCGTCTCTCTCAAGCTTGAAGAACAAAAAAAAAGACCATCTTGAAGAGCATTTAAGTCCATTTTGAACAGAAAAAAATATCCACTTAAGAATGCAATTTAAAATTCAGGAATTACACAATTTCTGTAGTGCACATGTGCACATTGATTTTACAAAGCCTTCCTCATTACTGGGCTTGCCTTCTTTTTTTTTTTTAGTTTTTTTTCTTACTTGCATCGTGAGTTGTCTGTCCTTCCACACTTACTGTTTGCTTCAGTCTGTCTGTACAGGCTTCTCTCTCTTTCTCCCCATCTGGAGGTAGAGGATTATTTTGTTTCACAGCAGGCAAGCAAGGGAATCCACCAGGCTCTAGAACTCTGGCCCTGTCTTAGTAAGAAGACAAAGTAAAATAAGATAATTTAACAACTTAGTGGAAAAGCCAAAGGCTAAACTTAATTTTCTTCTCAGCTGTTAGTAGAATAGCAGTCTAGTACTAAATAAGCAAGAAAAAAATCATCAAACAACTTTACTTTTAAATTACAGACAGTTGCTGGTATTGTTGTGGGCAGCAAGATAAAGTAGCATTAACTGCCACACTAGCCCACACTTTCCACCCTTTGGCACAATCATTAGTGTTTGGGGCGGTACCTGAGACTCATCCCTTCTATAAAATATAAGGATGAGTGAATGATCATATAATATGAAGTTGAAAGTGGATGGGAAACAGCCTGGATTTCAGGAATCAAGGAAAAGTAATTGAAACAGCATAGTTCCCTTTACTTAAGGTAAAAATTAAAACTAAAAGCATTTTTGTTAATTTTGCACCCCCCCAAGCTAGCAAGAGTCTATATCAGTTCCGCAAAAATCCATTTACATATTAATCAAACCGCGAATAGACCGAACGCACTAAACCGCGAAATTTAAAACATCAAAAGGTCATCGTCGGCCAACCCCACCACCTGCTACATACTACCTACCCAAACAAAATAAATAAACCACATACATACACTAACCAAACCCTACTCCTAACCCTAAAGTAAAGCACCAAAACCCAACTTCTAACCCTACATTAAACCTAACCCTAAGGTCCATAACTAACAAAATAAATAATACACATACATACATTTAACCTACCCTAAGGTCCATACCTATCGCACACTTACCTTACAACCAAAACACTTAGACATTTTGGTGGCTCACCCTTTCAGCTTTCCATGCTTATGATAGTACATGGGCCCACTAATTACCAACAAGTCAAAAAACAGATGCAAGAAAATCAGCTATTGTAGTCCAAGAAAAAAGACAAAAATAGCCTGCATCAATGAAATTGTTATACTTAGAGATTATAGTATCTTACATACTGAGAGATTAAAAGTCTTAAAATACTAGTATTTGCAAACAGAAAATAACGCAATGTGCAAGAAAGATACCCAGATCATTCCAGTAGCAGTAGGAGCAACAGGTCTAAAAAAGAATTTACAGTCATGCTTAAACAATGTATGCAACCCTGTCTGAATTACAGAAGGATGTCATTCTGAGCAAATCGAAGGTGCTGATAAAAGCACTCTTGGCTAACATCAGACTAAAGCAATACTAATTTCATGAACTTTAATCATGTCCTGATTTAGAAATAGGGTCTATTTCTCACAAGGTATCTAAAAAACTAAACATTTGGAGAAATAAAACTGAGAGAAACTCTGTTTTGTATATCACATGCTCTGAAGGAAGTATGGGCCTTCTTGAGATTGGGTGCATGTATGGCTCTGCAATCATAGGAGTGACCTTATTATATCTAAAATAGTGAAAGTTCTAAAGCATGAAGAGGAGAAATCTAAGATGATGTGTTTGCTTAGTTTAGCAGAATCATTTCAGAATAAAATGGGAATGGGAATCAAACTAGAAGAAGACAAAAAACAGACAAAAGTGTAAAAAAAAACAAAAGTGGGAATATAAAGAAAAGGACCATAAGAGAAGGAAATACAACGGGAACGTCCACAGTTATAGTGGAGGTCTAGAAAATGTTTGGAGCAACCTCATCTTGACCAGGACTTGACATGGGAGTGGTAAAGAAGAGGTGAAGTGAAACCAGAAACTGAAAGGCTAATAATGGTGACCCAAGACAGTGGGCCATGGTGCATGTAGGTTTACAAAGTCCATTGAAAAAACAGACAAATGGAGGTTCTGTAGAGCAGAACTGGAAATGGTCACACATCTCATGGCTGAGTGTGGCACAGCCATGGCTGTGGGTCTGTATAATGAAATGCATAATGATGTGGTAAGAGAGTTGTACTGGGGGTTGTGCAAACTGTACAATACAGAAGAAGTTGATCAGCACTGAAAACATGAACCACAAAGCATTATTGACAAAGATGAAGTTTATATCCCATGGGATCACCTATTAACAGCAGTTCTGAAACAGATGCAAAAAAAACAGATATAGTGTTCCAAGAGAAAAGTAGTGTTGATCATTGAAATTGCTATTTTGGTGTCTTATGTACCGAGAGACACAAAGTCTTAAAATACTAGGATTTTCAAGCAGAAATGAGAGCAATGTGGAAGAAAGATACCCAGACAGTTCCAGTAATAGTATGAGCAACAGGTGTAATAAAAAAATGAATTTAGAATCATACTTGATTATGCTACCAGTACATGCAACCCGATATGAAGAGCAGAATGAGACAATTTTGGGAACATTGTAGGTGCTGAGAAGAGCACATTTGGCCAGCGTCAAAGGCTGACTTAGGAATGGGTAAGTAAAAAAAAAAAAAAAACTTAACATTAGGAGAAATTATTTGTTGCAGCATGAAAAATGTGAAATAAGCCATTGCTAGGATCATGCAGATGCATTAAAGCACAGCTCAATAAATATTTTAGTGAAATTTCAATAGACGTGGTTAATTGTGGACCAAAAGAAGACGACAGGTATGAATGCCATTAAAAGCACTGATACTTGCACTTAATATATGTGCCTTGACCAGGTAATTTGATTAACTTTTGTTCTGTAACACTAGGCCAGAAAATATGTTCTACTAGACACAAATGTGCGGGCATCTACATTACCCCTTTAAGATTTATTTTGCACTGTATATTGTTTGTAATTAGGTGGGGGTAAGGCTTAATGCACCAGGAAATGTAATAACTGCAGAACAAGACTCTGCTCACCCTTCTGAGTACTCTACTGTCTTGGCAAAGTGAAGCTGTCTTATTTCTGGATATCAGCCTGCTGAAGTGCTTAGCTACATTCTGAGCAATTTAGCATCTCCAGTACAATGCCTCCTTTCCCTGCCTCTATCATCAGCAGATACACTATTCTGAAAAAAATCTTGCCTGCAGGACAAAGTATCTTGTGACAGTTAAGTGCAGGGAAGACCTAATGAAACAATCCTAGGTTACATATCATTGCATTGCTTCATTGCTTCACACAGTTTTAAATTAGTACCACCCAAAACAAAATGAAAAAGGAATAAGGAGGGGAAACTCCAGGATTGAGAAAGGGGACATATAATCAACTGACCTTTCCCTGGACACACACAATGAATGTCTTCGGCTTTTTCTAAATGTATAGGGAATAAGAAACCTCATGAGAATTCTAAGACCTTTGGCCCAGCCTGTCAGCTGAGTATAACATATTAATGTTCTTTTTTTCTTTAAACTCATTGCAGAAAACCAAATTTCTCCTGATTTAGCACAAGTTGCACAACGCTAGAGAAAGGCAATGTGAATTCATGGGTTCTCTGTACAGGCCATTAATGTCTCTGAGTAACTCACTGCAGTCTGCAGATAGTGCATTTCTAATAAAGTGTGCCAGTATTTAGGTATCATTTCACATTGCATAGGTAGTGTACTAAGGTGCATTATGCCTCTCTGTGGTTATTTCCTAGAATCCTTTGTCCTTTCTTGAATGCATGATTTGCATCATACATTGCAGACCTGATACAGCTGTACCTCAGACTGACATATCGGAGAACATTTTTCATGCAACAATTTCACAGTCAAGGAAATTGTACGTTATTGCTGGAGCCACCCAGCTATGGAACAGTGAAAAGTAATGTAACATTCTGTTTAGATGGCATCATCTTAATATCCCGTTCATACTGTCAGACTATGTAAAATGCTACTGAACTATTATGAAATGCATACATAGCTGCTGCTTTCCATACTGTGTGTTCAAGCACAACTAAATTACCCTCACGTTGAGGTTATAACCTCTCAGAACACTTTTCAGTTTGTGAATAAATGCCACAAACAGTGAGGACCCACCATTCATCAAATGAGAGACGTAAGGAATAACTCTTTATTCTCTAAATAAGACTGTACTATACAAAATAAAGTTAGTTTTAAGACAAAATAGTCTGCATAGTTCAAACATTATTAAAATGGTTTGAAGTAGCATTTGGTGTGAATGTAGACTCTGCGGGGTTTCTGAATATGATTTGTGATCTATAAAACCTTTTGTCTCATACGTGAAAAGGATGTTACAAATGTAGTATTTTATTTCCATTATCACAATGTGTAAAGAATTATTTTACAAACAAATGTAAAACCCACCTCAGTAGTATTCACAACGGCAAATCATGTTTACATATGTGGATCTGCTGCAGTCTAAGGGTGTTCTTTGTGACATGTTTGAATGACTGCTTGTCATGAAATGACTTTCCTAGACTGCGACAACCAGTTTTTTTTCTTATTAGTTTCATTTTGTACAGTAGTTATTATGCATTTGTTAGTTCACTCTTATTACAGATTGCTTCATCTTTATCAGATCTGCATTTTGAAGAAAACTAATTAATTTTTCATATAAGCTATACAAATAACTCTCCAGCAAAGTATAGTTGTGTAAGTAAACTTGCCCTAATAGTAGAACAAATCACTGTTACAGTATCCTAAACTATCTGAGATGTATCCTGCCAAGGAAAGGATGTCCAGCCAGCTTCCAAAACTGTAGGTTCATAGTTTAGTACTTGGCTAACTGCCCCTGTGAGCCATTTTAAGCCTAGCCAGTTATCCCTTGTGAGGCTCAAACCATGCACCTTGTGTTTACAAGGCAAACACCTTAGTCATTAAGCCACAGCTTCCACTTACCCATACCACTGTAGCATTCAAGGAGCCAAAACCTGACTTCTTGCCATAGAACAATGGAGGCTAGAGCCCTACCAGTTAAGTATGTGATAGGAGAAAAAAAGGGAAGTACAGCAAACCCTAACCGATAAAAAAAAAATGAAGGGGGATGCAGGAAGGGTGTTTGTATTGCAACAGTGACCGACTCAAACATCAGTGATTTGCAAAGCTGTCCTATGTTCTGCATTAGATTAATGTTGCAGTAGCCCAAGCTATATAGGACAAATATTAAAGCTTAGAAAGACAGAAAAAGGGGGAATGATCTAAGTCCAGCTGGAGAAGAGTGCTAGCAAAGCCTGCTCTGGACATAGAGAAGGAATCTAGTTTGTAATGTTTGGTAAAGTGTGCACAGAAGACCATGATGATATCTCTTGAAGAGTTCTAGATTCCACCACTTTCCAGGCAGTGAAGTAGCCAGAACCCTGGTGGAATGAGCCCCAACTTTGCCTGGAAGTGTTTTGTTATAGTATGAATAAAAAAAAAAATAGCCTGAGACAACTGTTTAGAAACTGTCTGTTTTGATACTGATTATGCCTTTTTCTTGCTTTTATAGGAAATAAACTGCTGATTAGAATTCCGGAAGTATTTTTTATTCTGTTGATGTAGTATCTGAGTTGCAAGTGAATATCTACAGAGTGAAAAATTATTTTGCCCTTATTTTTTTGGCTATGGAAAGAAAACAGAGATGAGTTTCCTGGCGCAATGTAAATTCTGAAACCAGTTTAGGCATAAAGGAAAGATTGGTTCTCAAACTTGCCCTATCTTTGTGCAAAATTTGATAGGATTGAATACCATAACAGCTTGTAACTCAAGTGTTCTTCTTGCAAAAAATGAGTAATCCTGTTTTCCAAGATAAGAACTTTGAATCATGCTTATTAGCAGGTTCAAAGAAAAAAAGTGTAAGTTTCTCCAGTACAAAACTAGATCCCAAGAAAAGCCACCTGTCTTATAGGTGGCTGGATGTGCAATACCACTTTTAAGAACTGTTTCACTTAAGGCAGGGTGGAAAGGGGTAGATCCACTTGTAAACACTTTTGAAGCTGTTAACAACCCAAAGGGCAAAGCAGAAAATTGAACAAGTAAACCAGACACAGAAAATTTAAGAAGCGTCTGAACTGGAATGCGATGATAAACATCTTTTAAATCAGGAGTTACTAGTAAACTGACAGGTGGAATGAAAGGTAACAAAGTCTGTAAAGAGACTATTTTGAATTTTGGAATTTTGATGTGAAGGTTAGAAAACAAAGGTTTAAGATCGGTCTTCAGGCACATTCTTTCTTTGGCACGAGAAGTATTTTTGAATAAAAACCCTTCCCTCTTTGATCTGCAGAAACAGGCTGTATAATGCCCTGAGACAGCATTTGATCCAGGATAGCAGGAAACAGGGAGGTTTGACTGGGTGGGTGTATATCATAAATGTGAAAGCAAATAATGCCGAACGGCATTACATCGAACACAGAACTGTGAACGCTGACAATAGCGAAGCCGCGGAACATCTAATTCTTACCCAGAGCAAGAATTTGGTGGGCTGTTCCATGGCTTCGCTATTTCCTCCACTGTGGTGCGATCTCTGAGTTGGTATATTTAAGTAGGGGGTGTGGGGGCGAAGCCCCCCACATTGGACATAGTTTTTTGGTGTGCTTGTGTTGTGTGTGTTTTTTCCCAAGGAAAAAATTTGATGTTCTGAGATTTCGATTATATCACATTTCAAACGTACAAGTTCGAACTTATGGTGTTCGAAATTTTGGAAGTTCTTTAATGTGATATAGACCCGACTGGGTGGATATAAAGGGGAAGGGAGTCCCACTGCCAGACGTAGCCATTTTGAATGATTTTCAGGACCAAAGTGTCAGAGGTCATCTGATGCCACAGAGGAATGAGAAGACCCAGACCTGGGAAAGCTTCACTGTAACACCAGGGTGGGAAGGGGAAACAACACGAAGGTGCATATAGTCCGTTTACTACATTGTTTTTGGAAGAATCCTTCCTTTTGTTTCAACATCCCTGCCATTGTTTTCTAAATGTGTGTTTGCTTGTGCTTTGCTGTAATTGCTTATTCTATTTCCTACAAAAATAACTTGAACTGGAAGAAAAGTTTCTATTATATTTAGGCATGCTGGTGGTATGGGTGAATTCCCTGAATTAACTTTCCCCTTTCACCAAATTCTTTTAGGACTTCCACAGAGGAAGGTCCAAATAATTCCTCTTTATCCTGGTGAACATTCAAGATCTCAGCTGTAACATTCTCTGGTAAATTCTAAAAAAGCTACCAGGCAAATCTTCCCACCACTGACCCAATGGCAGAATTTAGGTTTGACTTAGTCTGAAGAAGGCACGGGGAAGCTGGAATCTGTGGCCAATGAAGGTAATTCACAAACCATGTATACACTTGCAAAATGCTGTTTTTTTTCCTACACTATGTATAAATCTTTATGTAATATGTATTATTTGGAGCTTTTCTCCCCTGGTATCTGTTAAAAAGGTGACTTTGTGCCCAGTCAGACTTTGCCAGTCAACATTTGCAACAAAGAAATACATAAAGATTAAATAAAATAAATAAATCCTAATTTTATATAATTTCAATTACCTTTGATTCTGCTATTTGTAACATCAGAAATGTGTGTGGTTAACAAAAGAGACGCACTTTTTCTGCATTTTTCAGTTAACCCACCAAGATAAGTTGTAAAAATTGGCAACAAGCATAAATATAGAATACATTTATGTTAAATCTGAACTGTGTGTATATTGGGGCAGTTCTCAAGGATAATATGAACAAATACTTCTTTTCAGAGAGAAATATATACATGAGTTAGTCACCTTGATTCCAGAGGAGATATATTACAATTATAGTAAAGTAGAGAACACGACAGTATGCACTGGGTGACTGCAGTCACCACTTATCCGACAGGCAGGGATGCACATAGACCAGTTAATAAAGCTGAATGGCCTTTATCTGCCATAAATGTGTGTGTTTACATATTAAATCTAAACTCATTCAGGAAATGACATGTTAAAAAGCAGTGGTACTTTTTAAAGCTTTACAGAGTGTATGGAAAGGTTTACATTGCGTGTGGTATGAACCAGATGAAAATCATCCTCAGTTTAAATATGATATTTACTAAATACATTGAGAGAAGAACTTTCATAACTCCTGCCACTTGTGATTCAGAAAACTTCCTACTCAATACGGACGATAAATGTCACACCCTGAGTCAAATCTTTTCTGTTTTGTACTTATTCATTTAATTCTGCTCTTGGGAGGTATGGTTTATTTGGTGATAAACATGTATAAGTCTAATGCCTTATAGGAAACCTGTCTGAATGTAAGTAAATGCATGTCATAGTTTCTTATGAAATGCTTATCAGTGCCTTCAGACTGTTCTAGTGTAAGTGCAGTGTACTAGAAAGGAAAAAGGTATGACGACATCATAAGCTAAGGTGCGTGCTTAAGGACTCCCTGACAATCTCAGGCAATGCTTCAAGAGGATGAGGGTGGGGACTACAGCAGACTATAATGGGCACATTAGTCAAGCTGGTAAATATTTCGAGAGGTCACTTCCTGACAGCTTCTGTAGAAATCAAAGACTGTGTGCGATACCTTTTTGCAGTAAACAAAAGTAGGAACCTCATGAAACTGAGAATTATGGCAGTACTGTACATATTACTGTGTTATACTGTTACTGGCCAATAAAGCTATTTCTGATGTGTTTTATAGTTTTGTTATGGATTATAGTTATGTCAAGAATCTAAATGGCAATGCTCAGATCTGCTCTGAGCTGCAACAGAATGGCATTAAATAGACTGATCCCAATGATATTGCCAATATCCTGGCAGATCGATTTAGTGCCAACTTCACCCCCTAAAGGGCCCATCTAGATACCAAAAGATTGCCAAATTCTGGTAATTATGGCCACACAGGTAGAAACTGCATGCTCCAAAGCTAAGAATACAGCATCCATGGGACCAGGCTGTGTACTACATGAACTACAAAATGAACTGACACCTCACCTAAGTGTCATGCTTAATCATAGCCTCACCTCAGGCTTCGTACCCACTGAGTGGCGCACAGCTACAGTTATCCCACTCCACAAGGGGGGATCCACCTTGGATCCTGGGAACTACCATCCCATCAGTCTGATGAGCCTGATCTGCAAGGGCATGGAATGCATTATCATGGAACTTATAAACAAAGACATTGGCAACCTTCAAACACTGGACCCCACCTAGTTTGGGTTCATGAAAGGCCGGTCTTGTCTCCTGAACCTGATTGACTTCTTTGAATCAGTCTCCAGAGCTATGGACGAGGGTAAGGTGGTCCACACAGCCTATCTGAACCTCGCCAAGGCCTTCGACACCATCCCCCACTCTGGAATCATAGATAAACTTACTAAGCTGGGCATAAATCTCTATGTCACTCGATGGGTTGCCAACTGGCTTACTGACAGAACCCAGACTGTAAAAGTAGCTAACTCCAAATCCAGCTCCAGACAAGTGACAAGTGGAGTACCTCAGGGTTCAGTCCTGGGACCGCTCTTGTTTGGCATCTACTTCTCTGAAGTACATGCCAGCCCTAAGGGACTCTGGCTAACTAAGTTCAGAGATGGCTGCAAACTGGGAGCCATTATTGAATCCCCAAATGATGTGGATATTGCACAAAAGGGCCTTACAGAAACAGATGCTTGGTGCCAGAGCCATGGGCTCATGCTTAATGCCAAGAAATGTATAGTTATCCCCTTTGGGAAAAAACATGTACCCATGAATTACCACATAGGTGGCAGTACACTAAACACTGAAAATGTGATGAGAGACTTAGGGACACAGGTGGGCAGTGGTCTCACCTTCGATAACCACATCGCCACAACAGTCAAGAAATCCTTCTATGTGGCACACCTCATCACTAAGGGCTTTTCATCCAGAAAAAAAGGAGGTCATTGTCCCACTGTACTCATCCCTCATTAGACCCATTATAGAGTACAACGCCCTATTTGGTATGTACCTCACAAGACATCTGCAACAGCTGGAAAGGCTGCAGAAATACCTCACTAAAAGTATCACAGACCTAAAGCAGATGCCCTATGCTGACTGTCTAAAAATACTCCAGCTATACTCTGTGGCATATCGTCTACTCAGAGGCAATCTCTGCTTAACATACAAAGCCATATCAAACCTTGAGCTGTTGGGCATGCTCCACTTAAAGAAATCCCAATACCTCAGAGCCACACACTCCAGGGATCTAAACCTTGTCATCACAATGAACAAAACATGCTGGAGGAATAGGTTCCTGACCCAGAGACTCCCCATACTCTGGAATAGACTGCCCATACATGTCAAGCAGAATGCCTCCTTGGACCTCTTCAAAAAAAACCTTGATGATTGGATGGGAGATAGAAAATTCACCCCGGGGATCACGTCAGTTGCCCTGCTAGACAGGAGTCCAGGGAAGTAAATATCGTAGGAAGAAATATCCAGGGAATTGTTAAGGCTAGGTTTGTATAGGCCCTAGGGTCAATAGCCTAATACCAGCCTATGAACCTATTACCCTTTCCGATATATTTAGAGAATCTTCCTTCTCTGCACAGTACCATAGCAAAGTGAAATAGTATTGTTGTCAACATCTAAAACAATGTACTGGTTACTGTATTTCTATGCTGACTGTAGCTGCTGGAGAATTGTACATGCTATAAAGATACATTGTGAAGGAGGTATTCCAAGCAAACTGCCTTTATTTGACACATTGACTAAATGAGATGCTGAAATATTGCACATGATGTTTGAGCAGCATGGCACTGTGGTAATGTCGGTGGAGTACAGAAAATAAAATCATCAGAAAACAACATATGTCTCATGTTTGACAGAATAAACTGTACCGTCATCATAAACAATACAGTTTTTAATGAAATATATTGTTAAATATAGCTGTATAGGACAATGACTCATTCGTTTTAAGGACTGATATAAATTAGATAGTAGTAAGTTACCTGCTGTTTGAAGACGTAGATAGAGCTTTTGTGGCTCTAAGCATCAGAAGTGAGACCACTATAGTTTATAGAAATTATGAGATGCTTGCCCATAGTTATCTATTTACAATGCCAGTCAAGTGCAATATTTATCTGCTAGCTATTAACATATTAGAAAATAAGTAACAATAAATACATGTGCAATAATCAATCACTCAGCTGCTAAACCTGTAGACACAGTAATTTATAATAGTGTGTAGTAAAATAACAGTCTAACTTAATGTCATGTATGTTGCATGTGCTAAATGTAATTTGTATGTGTGTAACTGTCATCTCAGTATTGAGCCTCATGTAAGCAAGTTCGTTTAGGTTACCCTTGTGGAGTCTAAATGACAATGAAGTTCACTTTGACTTTGACTTTAGATAAGAAGTGAATGTTTGGTGCAGTTATAGCATCCTTCTTAATATTGTATTAGTCACAACAAATCACAAAACATTATTAATCCTGAAATCAGATACTAACAGCTTAGAAGGAATAATGCAGTCAAACATGTATGTGACAAACTTCTGGTCTATCTTTAGGGTATCAGTTAAGTTATCACACTGCCTTGAATCTGCTCAAAAATAGATTCATAATATGTTTACTCAGATCAGTTTAGCTGACAGAAGGTAATGCGACTGAATTATATTTCACCAAATTCAGCAGACTCTGGCCAGGATTCAGAAGCACCTTGCCAACTACACAAGACCACATATCTTGTTTGTGTAATCCACAATGCACTTATGATTCAGAAAGAAGTGTTGATCTAGGGATTCTGCTGGTGTCTGGACACACTACATATGTAGGCTGTCCCAGGGTGTGCCAACTGCAAATGGGACTTAAACATTTTGTAAACTAGGGGATTCAGACATGGCCCCAGCAGCATGGCTATGCTGATGTCACATTGTTGTGATTACACAAGTACCTGCCAGTAAATCTGGACATATACCATCTTATTTAATGGCATTCCTTTGCATGGATATTAGCACAGTGACTTCACTGCTCTGCACTGCTCAGACCTGTTCCTGTCCAGAACTTAACTTATATAGCAGTAGGTCACATGCCTTCAATAATGACTTCAGCAAAGACTTGCACATTCTGCTGTCTACATATGCAGGTTAGCTCTTTGGGTTATTCTGTAAGACAGCTTTCAAGTACTTTTATCACTTATGATGATAATGAACTGACAGTTTTTTTTACAGCACATTATTTGATACAAATATTTATTTTACAATTGTTAAAACGGTAATCGTTACTAGACAAATGCCTGATTTTGCTGTACAATCTGGGAACTTTTAACTGCTCAAGTGACTTTTTCTGATTCCAGTGGAATGTAGATGGTGAGAAGAAAACCAAGACTTTTGTCTCATCTTGCTAACTAGCTGTGATGCACTAAAATACATTATTATACATTAAACATTTTGAAATCCCATACATTCTCTCTTACTTCAGAAGGCTCCCTGCAGTGGGTAACAGTTCGCACTTCCTTTTGTGGGACTCTCTTTCGGCACAGATTCTAACACCTTTGTCTCTAGTACCTTGGACCATGTATAGCTCCATCTGGTACACATTGGAATGTCACAGTCTGGAGATAGCAGGATATAACTAGCTCATGCTAACTAGCGGTTTTCTTCAAGTCATACAGTTCAGATCTAAGCCATAACATTCATTGCAGGGAAAATTCCACATCTGACTCTGAAAACACTTACATGTAACTATAGCTGTAGTCATTTTCTTACCAGTTGGGACCCATTATGGCTCTGTCTACACTGCCTGGAAAAAGAACACACTGCAGGGGAATGCCAGAAGCACTAGCGATTTAAACAATGTACCATGAGGAAAAGGCCTGCTCAGCATCTCAGCGGTAGGCAGGAATGGGAGGTGGTTAGTAGTGAGATGAGAAGGAGGGCTCTTTGTATGACACAGGTATGAGCTGGAGTGGAAGGAGGGGCCTTCTTTATGCTAGACATGCATTAAAAGCCCAGGTTAATCTGAAGGAGATTCTTGTTCATGAATTCAGGAAAATGGAATAATATTTATTATACAAGGACTGGCCATTAATATTTGAAAACAAGCATGCTCACTGGTCAGTCCAATCACCGTGCCTGTTGTAAATCCGAGCATATACCAATGGAAAAAGGTCCAGTCACCCAGACTTTTTTCCATTAATATATGAACAAAAAAATTACTTTTATTTCATTTTTTTAATAAGCTGACAAAACTGGAGACTTAAATGAATAGCAGAGATGGCACAGAGAAAAATAAAATCAAATTAAATAACTGTACCTGATTATCCTTTCATTTCCTCTGTCCTGTCTCTCCTGTACATTACAAGCCTCCTGGTTTGTTTGTTTCTTTTTTTTGTTTGTTTTTAGTTAAAAAAAGCAATATAAATATTCCTTTCTCCATTGCTTCTTCACACAGCACTGGTGTACTGCAAAATCATAGGAATGCAACTCCAATACGCATGCAGAGTGCATCAACAATGCTCCAGAATATCAAGGGAAACGCATAACCCACCATGGTGCCATTATACAGACATTATTTAAGAAAAAGTAATTTTATAAAGAAATAATCCACTGTATAATAGCAATAATTGACGTTGTCGGTTATTGCTATATACTATTTTTCTGGATAATGGTGGTCTGGCCAGTGATAGACCAGGACTATCTGAATAGATTCCTAACAATGTCATTTTTTTTTCTGGTTGCTACCCTTGTCATGTCACAAGGATTACAGTGCTTCAGTTATTATAAGTATTTTAAGAGTATGCCAGCTTCAGATGAGCAGTGTACACCTAGTCATTAATTTACTCCTTCACCACGCACTATTGCTTGGGCCAGGACATGAGCATCTTTGGCAACTTAGTGCTTCAGGATTTGGCCTTGTGAGTCATCACATTTTGACTTGTCTTACTCTGGCCTTCCCAGGAAATGATTTGGTACTGTTTATGATTCTTTCCAACTACCTATTGCAGATGACCCGTCAAAGTAAGATCTAATAGCAGTGTGAGTATTCACTGTATTACTTGAGCTGTATAGAGACTTTCATGGTGGTGGTGGGGGGTACTTCCTACCCTCCCATCTTATCTCTTTGCATACCAAGCCTTCCCCCAGCCTTCAGATAGATGGCATTGTATGTCTGGCAGGTTTATAATTTTATATCCTTGTTTATTTATGTCTTACAGGTATGCATTTTCAGTTTTAGTGGTGGGCTAGAACTGGGGAGGATGGGGCGCACGTTGTGTAAGAACCTTTGTATGACATAAGAGTGTGTGGCATGGATGACACATGTTCTCAGCATGTGGGATTTAGGTAATTGGTAAATGTCTGCTGAGAGAGAGAGACTGTTTTGAAGAGGAAGTCACAAACGTTATCCATTGTAGAGGGCCTTTTTGAAGGTAAATGCTGATGAGAGCACAGTCATGATCTGCTATTTCCTGTTGCTGGATATTAAGCACTTGGAAGATACACCATCATCCTGGATGGTAACCATCTGAAATGTCGGGCCCCACTAGAGCAAGCTCCAAAATATGAAGACTGAATGGCCGAAAGAAGGACTTACATATATTAAGTCCGGGAAGCCACTTCTCAGAATATTCCCTTTTCTATTAGGTATGGTGATGTTGGAGTTGGTATATATATATATATATATATATATATATATATATATATATGTATATATATATATATATATATATATATGTTCTGGGGGTATGGGGAGTGCAGGGGTCTTGCTCCCCTGCAAAAAAGAAGTTTAAAGGAGAAGGGCGATTTTCGAGATTAGCTCTTCTCCTGTGTTCTCAGTCTTTTTTTTTCAGCTTGTCAGCACTTGGCATTTCAAGTGCCAATATTTCAATACAGGGTCATCCTGGATTTGATTCTGTTAGTCTTTACATACAGACTATGTGATTTTGAACAAGCCAAATATCCAAACAGTGCTGCAAGGCCACACTTATTAAAGGCACTTGTATCTAGTGGGCCTACCTGAGTAAAAGAATTCTGTGGTCACCAATATTCCTGAACTATATATATATATATATATATATATATATATATATATATATATATATACACACACCCTTCTGGTTGCTCCAACTGTGTTTTTTTCTGTAAAACAAGCTATGGGTACAATGGCCTGTACCATCTTTATGCAAGCATAAGTGAAAGCGATCTGTGCAAAGGGCAGTTTATGCTCATCATGCTAAAGGCCTTGATTCTTTCAGCCCATTTGCTTACTGTGTGACATTGCGCAAGTCACTTAACTGGGTATTGCCTCCAGGTCACCTCTGAAAGGGACTATGTGTCCAGTTAGCCTACTCTGGTTAACATATAGGATTATTATTTGTCAATAACTATTTGATTTCTCACTGGCTGTAAGTAGCCAATTGGAATTCAAAGTTTATATGACAGTACCATGATAAGCTTATTGTCCATTTCAGACATGGAAACAATTGGCTCTAATCAATGCTCCCACATAACATTTTTATTCTAGTTTTTCCCAAAAAAGTTTTGGAATACTTGGAGTCCCCTAGGAGTATGCAAACATTTAACCTTTTTCCCTTATCAGCATAGTTAAGGTTAGCGCATAGATAGTTTTGTGTAAGGTGTAGTGTAGATTTTTAGGTTGTTGGTGTGCTTGTGTTGTGTGTAACATAAGTGTCAGGATTGTGGTGTGTCGGGCATGTGAACTTTCGTGTTTTTGAGGTTTCATTCTTCTGGTGTCAGTGTTTTGAGTGTCGATCTTCCGAGCTGTCTATCTAACATAGGGAACCCGATTAAACACCCATATTAAAGGTTATTATAAGCCTTTCCTATGTATTTTCTATCAGTCAAGCTATTCTCATTATTCCTCTGAATACCATTAAGGGATACCTTTAAAAAAGCTCAGTTTTCTCTAATATACCTGTAGATCTTTCCCTACCCACTTATGTACCGACTTGGCTACTCCATCTTGCATTTTTTCCTGAATATTGCATTCTAACAAGCATTTAACAAGCATGTACAGCTCCTTTGTGCTTTCTGTCTCCTTTTCAAACACATTTCCACACCTCATCATATATGCCTTCTCTCCTCCCCCTTTTCCTCAGGCATTACATGTAATACCTCTAAAATGAATTAATTTGTCACTCTACCGACTATAGTTAAACTTTAAATTCAGACCATCTTTCTGTGGTGCAGTGTCTTCATTAACTTACTCTGTCATGAAACGCAATAGATCCAACAGCTTTTCTTCACTCTTGCTTCCTAATTCCATCCTGCTATGCTTCATATTCCCTCATACATTTCACCCCTTAACATTTCCACCAAATTATCATCTCTGCACCTTACATAGTTTTCTTCAGCTGTTCTCACTTCTTCCAGAAAAGCAGTTTCCATTTCATGCCTCTCTCAAACAATGGGGTTATTTCTACCTTCATCCTCTTCATAACATGTTCCCAATTTGTACACCACTCTAGCCTCCTTTTTTATTTTCTCAAAAAACAGTCTCTGTTTCATCTGCTGCCCACCATTCCCTTTTTATAACTGCGTATGATATTGTTTTGTTTTTGACCTCTGATAGCTCATACAAATGTTACCTTTCCCAAATCCTGCCACCTCTCCCTGCATTCCCTGCACTCTGTTTCTGCTGCATGGTATCATCGCGTGCTTTGCTTATGACAAGGTTACACCAGACACATGATACCATGGGTGACCCAGTGGCAAACTACATGTTAAGTAACTGCATAAACAGTTTGTCTCAGAATCACTTTGGTATATCACATTCCACTGTGTCCTACCACAGAGACTGAGTGGGCACGAACAATGATACAGGACAGGAAGGAGTGGGGTGTGTGTTCCAGTGGGCAATAAATGTGAATGTATTATTGTTACTATATTAATGTAGGGCTGGTA
This sequence comes from Protopterus annectens, assembly GCF_019279795.1. Classification (NCBI taxonomy): domain Eukaryota; kingdom Metazoa; phylum Chordata; order Ceratodontiformes; family Protopteridae; genus Protopterus; species Protopterus annectens. The sequence continues at coordinate 688,497,598 of NC_056743.1, forward strand.
GTGGAGCTATAAGATGAAATACACTAAGGTTATATGATATGGAGTTGGTGCGGGGAAATGATCCTAGACACTGAGCATATCACTAGTATGGTATATATCTTGTGGTAGGCATGGCAACTCTAGCTAGTGAGCATAATGCTAAGTACCCACTGAGGGTCACCCTATGCTACATTGTTATGTTTATATTACGGGATGGGAGAGGGAGAAGAAGATACACATGCAGCATTAGTTATGTCAGGGGGCCATGAGTGCACCTCCTGCGCTACATGACTATGTGGTGTGATGGTCTGAGATATCTGAACCATACAGTGAGGTATCTGATAAACCAACAGGAACATACTAGTATATACATTACATAGGCAGCTTGTACTACACAATAATGTCCATAGTACATTTGTATTATGTGCTGTAAGATGCATTGAAGCATACTAGAATCATTCATGAATTCCATGGTTACGTTTTGTCGGGTTCACCCACTGTGCTGATATTTACATATACAAATTCTCCATTTAATAGTATCTTTGTTTTGTTAACCACACAAGAGCTTATTTAGATGGGTTCCATTCATAATCCCGAATTTCAGTATTTCGAAATTATAATATCGAAGCCTTAAATCCTGAAACACCAGAAGCACGAAATTCAAAATCCCGAAGTTTGGAGCTTTTGAATTAGTGCTTCTGGTGCTGCAGAGGGTGAATGGTTAGGTGTTAGTTCGGGTATGTATGTATGTGCAAGTGTGTTGGTTAGGGGCCTTAGTGTATGTCAGTGTGTGTTGTGACTGTGATGTGTTTGTACGAGGGACTGTAAATTGTGTGGGTGTGAGTTACCTTTGTGTGTTTGATTGTGCGATCTTGGTGTTAGTATATATAAGTAGGGGGGTGGGGGGGCAAAGCCCCTCACATAGGGGGTGCAGGGGGGCTTGCCCCCTGCTTATATGTGGTCTAGGTTTGTCTGTGTGCTTGTGGGGGGAAGCTGTGTGTATTTTTATTTGTGTGCTCTATGTGTAGTGTAGGTTCGGGATTTTGAGTTTTGCGGTTATGGGTTTTCGGGATTTTAAGGTTTTGGCTATGTAATTTCGAAATACTGAAATTCGGGATTTCAGTATTCCGAGATTTCATAGTGAACCCATTTAGATAGCTGCTTAGAAACATACTGTGTACAGATAAAGACTGAGAGAATGAAACTTAGTAATAAAGTCAGCAGTTCATTGCATTAACCTTTGTGCTGTTCTCTTTATATATAATTATAGAAATGGATATATTTAGATCCATAGTTTGTTTGGCTTTTTGGCTTTTCCCGGTAAGGAGTCGCCACAGTGGAACTTTGGTCTGCTAATGATTGGCAGTAGATTTTTATGGTGCCGAGTTGCCAGCCCGACGCCTAACCTTCAGCGAAGGCACGCCCATTCATGCATGTCTTTCGGAGGCCACTCAACCACGGGGAGGACATGCAGACTCCACACAGAAGGCACTCCCCGCATGCTAGCTGAGAATCGAACGGGAGAACCTCTTGCTGTGAGGCAACAACGCAACCGCTGTACCACCGCGGCTTTATATTATTTAGATCCATAGTAATTAATCAAATTATTAGATTGAGAACATGAAGCACTGCAGCTGTCAAGTATACAGTGGGAAATGTTAATTAAAAAAAAAAAAAACAAACAAACAAATAAAAAAAAAACTAAAGCAGCTCTCTGTACTCCCCACACCTAGACTTCTGTAAATATACTAACTCCAAGACCACTCAAATTGGGTGGGTGGGAGCGGGGGGTGGTAGTGAGTGGTCATCACTGGCTCACCTCATAGTCAGAGCCTATTAAGTCCATGCTGCCTAAACCAAGGACTTCTGCTAGCCTACATCTCCAGTGGAGCCTGGAAGATGGTTATGGAAGGTAGGACCCTGCTTCCAAACCCACAGGTTGACCTTCACCCCTGCCTTTGACTTTTATGTCTGAGGGGTTGAACTGATTGGCTTCCCTCTCTGATACATAAGAAATGGGATGAAAGGCTCTTGCCCTATCTGGGAAATGAAGATGCCTTGTCTGTCCCAACGTGAGGACAGGTGGGGGAGCCATTGAGAAGTTTGTGTGCACTATGGGGGAGGATTAAAAAAAGCAAGGATATAGTACATACCTTACAAATGATGCTTAGCAGCCTTTTCAGTCAATCCTTTTTACAGTATTCGCAGCTTATGGTTTATATTTTAAGGTGTTTGCCTTGTTATTATTGATGATGCTTATTCATTACCACTATAATCTTTCCTTAAAAAATGAGGCCTAGGTCAAAGTTTAAAACTTATGCTAACCCAGAAATATCCTAGCTGTCTAATCATAGTTTTTACATTACTCATTCATAAGACAAGCATCACATAAGAATATTCACTCAGTTAGCCATGCTAAGGTATAAAAAGGAAAATATCTGACATTTAAAAGGAATGAGGACCACTGTGAGATGAGAGAATTTACCACAGCAGAATTAAATGTCTAAATAGCCTTCAGCCCTGAACTTACTGAAAAATGGTCTCAACAACCTAAAGGAATTCATAAAAAGTAATTAGATTATTCATAAAAAGGTTTAAGATTATGTATCTGAAAATTCTTAATGAAAAAGAAACAAAGGATAATTTCCCTTTCTCATATCTTACTTCCTCAGTTATAAGAGGTTTCAAGTGAGGGTTGAAAGCTCTAAAGGTTGTTTTATGCATTTTATTAAAATGTTTTTGACAAAGTGTGGTAATATCTATGTTTATAAAAAGCACACCTGTTTGAAATGTAAAGATACTGAAGAAAAAATTTAGACATGAATAAAATATTATAAAAAATCAAATAAATAAAAGTAAAGAGGCTGACTCTTCCACTTCCAGGTTACAGATATGCTCCTCTGTTTTCACCTCAGCACTCCCTCCTTTAAGCAACTTTCAAACAGATACACCAAGAGTCTATTCAAAAATCCCCCAGCATCCTGAAGCCATTTTACTGTTTTCTTCTTAAGGTTGTGCAGTGTTTGTCTCTGAGAGCCTTCTGTCTTCAGCCCCTATATTTGTTGTAATGGAAATCCACACAAAAGGAAGCGTGGTGAGCAGGATTGTTTCCATGATTATGGGTATGTCTGGGTGTGTCGGTCCTTCAGATGACCCTGCTGTCTCTCATTCCAGTCACATCCTCATTTCACTCCCTTTTACAGCCTTCATATTCCAAGGAAAGCACAAGTAACAATAGGACAGTAATAAAAACATAAGCATTCATCCTGATGCTCTGATGATCATACACTCAAAATGGATACTATTTTAAAGAACTTAGGCATAATCTAGATGACACTCATCTTTGAACAAAATCTTTCCACAGTGGTTAAAAAAATGCAAACAATGAGGATTTTGTGTTTTTTGAGATGTCTTTTGCAATGTTTTGTATTGTTGTACAATAAAAATGAAACACACTGAGTACTGTACCCATATACGACATAACCAAGCAGACTATCTAAGGAAATATTGCTGTCAGCTGACTGTATGTGATCAAATACATTTGTGTATGTGATATGCATTAGTCATAATCCAACATTTTCATCACATACTGTTCACTGAATATTCTCAACCATTGCACACAGTGTAGACTACATCTTGTGCACAGCTGTTCTCATAGATGCTCTTTGGTCATCTTTGACTACTGCCTGTAAGGATTGGTCTAGAAAATATGCATTTCTTTTTTGCATCCCCACAGGACCAAGTTTGATGGTTCCTCTACCTACTCCCAATCTGCTTATTTGTTCCCCAGGAGCTGGGGATTCCCAGGCAAGTGACAGCCCTATGTCCCATTTGTTCCTGCCTGGGAATTCCCCATGAGTCTGTCCATGCGCAGTGAAAACCAGATGGTAGGGAGTGGATCAGATTTATTTTCTGGTCTTGTGGGTTGGCATACTCTCTCCCTTAGTAAATCACCCCCTGCCCAGCACTGGCACTTCTGTGCTCCACCATGGCTGCCCTCCAAGGATTTTCCTTCCTTTACAGTACAGCTTGCACACAGTAGTGAGGGATCAACAAGCTCGAACTCCACAAGATAGACACCTAGTGCTCCCAGTAGGTGTTACCCATGTGATGAGTCAGAACCATGTTCTGCCTCCTGGGATGGGTGATCAGGCAACTGCTACTCACTCCCATCCTCCCCAGCCAGCTCCTACAGGTGGCCTAGAAGAATATGATTGGCTGACAAGTGGCACCTGTAGTAACATTACTGAAACTGCATTAAAATTATATCACCTATGTCAGCATGCCACTATAACTTAGCAGATAATTTGTTTGACGTTGAGAAGTCAAATGAATGTGTTCCTCTATAATTCCAGTATTCTAGTCTTCTGTATCTGCTTAGAATTCTCTTGTACAAGACTTTGGCCTGCTTTAGGCCTAGTTCTCTAATGATCATCCATTTATCCACAAACATGTTATAGCAACTGCCATTATCCATTCATTTTAGTCCCTTCACCTTATTGTAAAGCACTCTCAGCTGTTTAATTATTTCTGCCGCATTAATTGGCTTTATATATAGTTCCCATCTCAGACAAGTGTTGCTGCACAGACTCATAAATGTCATTATGTCTGTGTGTTACGATCATATCATATAGCACAGTTTATAAGGATAAGTGGACAGTAAGACCTCTAATTACATTGTCTGTTTAGCTGGGTATATGGCCAGTCATTCTGGCCTCTGACAAAGTTACTTACATACAACATATTGTTTGTGCATTATTATATTGTCTTACTGAATGAGTCATGGAAGAACACATTTCCCCGAATAAGATGAACGTCATCACTTTTATATTTCCTTCCTCAAACAGTTTCACTGACACATACAGTGCTTTAGCACAGTGTGCAGCATACCTCTCAATCTCTAAGGACAAGAAGTCTGGACAAAGACATATTTTAAATATTGCTCTTATAAACTTTGAAGATTGCTAGAATAACAGATTTTGCTTTAGTGTGCATTTGCTGAAGCAGAAGTCTGAAACTCAAATGTATGTCATTGTTAATGACTTCACTCCTCAACAATTTGCCAGAAAAAACACAAATTTTATGAGGAACAGACCAAAAATATGAGGCAAAAATCTATACATTCTTTGAAAATATGGGTATAAATATGGGGTTGAGAGGTATAGTGTGCATTTGTTCCAGGCAGTAAAGATGTGACCCGGCCCATGGCCCATGCCAGCTGTGCATGCGCTCTGCTCAGTAATCTGCATTATTCTGAGCACTGTGCTTTGACATACATTCCACTATGGCTCAACACAACTTCACACTGTTACTTACTGCACACTAAGTATGAACACACAACTAAACTTGAAGTTTCTTTGCCTGCATTCTGGGCCTTGAAGTGTCTCACTGAATATATACATACACACACTCAGACTTTAGAGTATATTTAGAAAGGCTTGAGTGAAAACTGTCTATTGGAATTCCTTATATCTGTTTTTTGTCTCTTTTATGTTTTTAAACACATTTACTAATTTATCATTTAAGACATAGGCATGTATACATTAACAAAAAAAAATTAAGTATATTAACATTTGTAATATTCATGAATTATACATTACATATATGTTTCCTTTCTTTTAACAATTATTCACATTCACATTACATAAATTGCTCAATTTCTGTCTTCCTTTAAACCTCACTCCTCCTCCGGAACATTATTCCGTATGTAGTGTTACCACAAATTCCATTTAAATTGTTCCTTCCCCTTTATGAAGAGACCTCCCCTATTTTTTATCTGATTTACAACATTTAATACTTCAGTTACTGTTGGTTTAGAGTTTGATTTTCCAGTAGTTGCTTCTTTTGGCAGCCAATAGCATTACACTTAGTAAGGCCGTACTATGTCTAAGCAATTCAGATCCTGTGCCCCAGCTCAAAAAATTCTTATCCCAATTAAGGAGTCCCACTCTCCAGCCCTGCTGTAACCTGCCTATTACTACTTACCTAGTGCATCTGGGAGAAAAATCATTGTGTGACCAAGCCTATTCTGTAGGCAGGGACTCAGAAGAGGTGACTTTGCCTTCAGAAGCCTACAGTCAATGAGCAGTAGTGGGTCAGGCAGAGGTAACAGGTGCTAAGGTGATGCAAGCATTCAGTACCCTTTGTTTAGCATTGCCGGGTGGAATGTGATCCTACATCCACCTGCTGAAATATGTGGACACTTGAATTGATCTCTGCAAGCTCAGACACTCACTTCCCTGTACATCAGGCCAGCAAGGATCTTACTAACCAAGGGGATCCTACCCCACAGTTGCCACAGAGAGTACTGTGGTTTATTATATATTTTTGCAGAAACTTAAAGTACCCTGAATATGTTAGTAAATTGTTTATGTTGTTAAGGTCTCAGTATATTGAAAGGTGCTGTTACAGATATTCTGCAATGGTCTGTCTGAGGTGGTATGATGTGCAAAAGAGAAAAAGTGAGTTCCTTTTGCTTCAAATGTTTACTGTTTTTTTCTAGTCTGTGGCTAGGATATTTACTTATTTATTTTACATTCGTTTACTGGGAAAGTCCGACTGGACAAAATGTCCTTTTTCAGCGGAGGCCCGGGGAGAACAGCTACACATAGACAGATAAAAACAGTAAAAAACAAACACAAATACAAAAACAAATACAAATACAAAATGTAAATACATGTTTTTTTACATTTCACTGATACATTTTATATGATCACAGCAGGATGCATAGATTCATAGTACTATGATTGCAGTATATAGTATAAACAACTTAAGGTAAACATGTACTTAATAGGGTATATTTTGATTACAAAACCAATAGGTTGTGCTCCTATAGCTGCCTTAAACATCTTTTAGCTAACCAGGGTTTTGCATGAACAGGTCCATGTTTTAGTTAGGTATGATCTGAGTAGATTCTTAAAACTGGAAAAAATTAGTAGTTGTTCTGATATTTACTGGCAAGGAATTCCAAGTTTTGGCTATGCAGTTGGAATAAAGAGAAACTCCATCTGATTATAGATTAGTAGATTAGATAATTCGAGCCAAGATAGTTGTTTTAAAGCGAAGCAGTAATGAGATCTATAATTAGATTTGGTGACAAACTTTGCAATTTTATTATAGCAATTGTTAGATTTGAATATGTTTAAGAAAGATTTGTTACTGGAGTGCAATCCCTTGTTATTGGAGTAATGTATTAGTAGATTTTGAAGTACTGGTGTTTTTTCTGGCTGTTTTAGTATTTGATGGGTGAAGGAGAGGTGATTATAGATTAGTAGATTAGATAATTCGAGCCAAGATAGTTGTTTTAAAGCGAATCAGTAATGAGATCTATAATTAGATTTGGTGACAAACTTTGCAATTTTATTCTAGCAAGTTTTGGGTTTTGCTAGGTCAGATTTCTTAGGGTTTGTGAGGATCTGTGAGGTGTATAGCAGTACAGAGATAAGATAGGTTCTTGCTATAGTGACCTTTGAAGATTTGTTTAGAAAATGCCGATTTTTGTACAGGGTTCCTAGTTTTTTGTGAACTTTTTTTATCACCTGTAATATGTGTATGTCAAACTTCATATTATGGTCAATGACCACTCCAAGTAGTTTTGTTTGGGATACTGGAAATATAATTGCATTATTTGATGATGATATGTTAAATGGTGGGTGAGAGTCTGTGGATCTAGTTGGATAGAAAAGCATAAGCTTTGTTTTGTTAGTGTTAAGTATAAGTTGTGCATTGTTTAGCCAAGATTGCACAGCACTGAAAGAGAGTTGGGTGATTTTTTTGGAGTCTTGGGGTGGTACAAATCAGGGTGGAATCAGGGGTGGTACAAATCAGGGTGGAATCAGGGGTGGTACAAATCAGGGTGGAATCATCTGCATATTGTACTATGGAGGCAAGTGAAGTGGCAGAGTGAAGACTGTTAATAAAGAAAGTAAAAAGAAGGGGTCCAAGAATAGATCCCTACGGTATTCCCAGGGTTACAGGCAGTAGGGAGGACATATTTTCTTGCCATTTTACAGCTGGCTGGCATCCAGTTAGATATTGCTAGAACCATACAATTGCAGAATGACTAAGTTTAAGTTCAGAGAGTGTCTTGTGGAGTTTAGAATAAGCGACAGTATAAAAAATTCTGAAAGCTCAAGAAATGTAGATGAAACTATATTGCCATTGCTGCAGTGGTGATTAATTTTAGTAAAGTTAACAAGGGCAGTTGTGGTACTATGGTTAGGTCAGAAACCATGCTGAGTGTTAGACAGAGTGGTTATTGTATAGTTTAGGATTTGTGAATGGATGCACCTCTCAAGAATTTTTGATAATGGTGATAGTATAGCTATTGAATGGTAATTAGCTAATTCTGTCAAGTTTCTACCTTTGTGTAAAGGGATGATATATGATACTTTCTAAATTTTGGGACTTGTTCTGAGCTGGATCAATTTATTAATATAGATACCTGATAGGAGATTGCTACTGCAGTGATTTTTAAATATTCAACAGGTAGATTATCAGCAGTGAGTGTTGTAGGTTTAAGTCTTTTGAAGCATTTTACTATAGTTTTTGTTGGGACAGGTTGGAAAGAGATGTTATTGGGATCTGGAATGGGTGCTATGTGAATCTGAGGAGGGGAAGAGCAGTTATTGTGAGGGCTAGTATGGATTCCGTGAAATATGTGATCAATTTTTTGGCTATGCTGTCTTTAGTATCAATTAGTGTCAGGGAGGGAATACTAGTTAGTTGTGGATGTAGGACTTTTTTGTTGGCAGTCAAGAACTTGTGTGAGTTTCTTTGATTTTTTTGATTGGATACTACTAAACTCCACATTAGGGATTGCAGGAGGTGCAACCCCCTCCTCTAAAAATGAGAATTTTGAAGCTTAGTATTATTTGCATTACAGCTTTTTGTGTTGTGATGATATTTATGTCTTTGTTATACCTTGAATCTTGACTAAGGATGATGTTTTCATTGTCAATCCATTTCTACACTATGTAGTGCTAGGCCCCCTACCCACTTTTAGAGAGAGCAGCCAGCTAACCTACCCCATGAATCTCTTACTTACCAAGTTTACATTCAGACACATGTTGCCAGCAATGCATTCTCTTATGCTCACTGTACCAGACTGCCATCATGCGACCATCATTTGATAAGCGGAAAGGAATTTAATATTATGACCACAGTAAGACATGTTTGCATATAGCAGGTATATTAACAACAAAGTGCTGGCCACACAAAGAGGCAAGAACATTACTTTAGAGTGTGCACTAGTGCCCACAGAGATTTAGAACAGATAGCAAGCCAGTATTTGTAAACAGAAATGTCCCTAAACATACTTTTCAACTTTTTTGCTCAAGAATTCTGGACAAAGCTAAAAATAGTGTGTAGGGGGGACAATAAAGGGGTAAAATGAAGGACAGATTTGAAATATTGGTCCTATAAACGTAGAAACCTGTTAGTATGACAGGTTTTGCATTAGCATACATTTTTTGGAAGATTTCAATGTCTTAAACTTAAATGTGTGTCATTATTTAAAGATTGCAATTCCTAATGATGTGCTAGAAAACCACACATTTCACTATAAGCAGACCAAAAATATAAAGCAAAAATCTGTACATTCAGTAAAATTCTGGATAGCTGACAGGCATGCTTACAAATTAAACTGGCTGGCGTTTACAAGTACTAGTTTAAGTGATGTAGGATTTATGTTTTTAGCAGAAGCAAGTTTACTAAACAGTGTTTCACCTCTCGTGTTAAGTCCAGCTCTTGTTAATCTAACTCTCTTTTTTCATTCTTCTTTTTCTTCATACGTCCCTTTGATTTAAATCGACTCAGTCAGAGCCTCTGTTGTGTTACAATGATTCATTACAGACTGAGTTCCATTCTCAGGCAGGAGATACTGAACAATTGAGGGGATCTGCAATATGACAGGGTTATAGGGCTCCAGACAATGACGGAACAGCTTGGATGTGCCTGTTTTCCTATCGTCTTCCATAATCTCAAAACATCAGCAACCTCCTCAAACCAAGAGTTTTTCCTTATTTGCAAGGAAGAGCATTTGCAATAAATTGCACCTTCCTAATGATGGTGTTACTCAGCGTGGCCCATGCTTTGGTTTTATAAAAGATGGAAGAGCTTGCAATGTGGCTAGCAAGGAAGTGACCAACCTTCAGTTTCACTGAAGGCTCAGAAGAAAGCACTGCTTAGGTAAACAGAAAATGCAGAGCAAGACAACTGCAGCTTCTTTTGTTGTTTTTCCCAGTTTATATTTTCACTAGAAAACAAAGGCGATGTGGTAGTCTTTACTAAAATATCCCAGATTTTGTAGCAGAAGAAGGATAATACTGTGCTGGTTTACAAACAGAAAACACTGGGCTACAGAGGATGTAATACATTGGACCAGTATAAGTTCTATAGTACAGCTAGGTGAGTCTACAGACTGACATCAGCCTTTTATCAGGAGTTATTCTCTTTGTTAGTCAGAACATTTAAGTAGCTGTATTATAAAATGTATGTTTCTCCAGCAAAATATATTACATTACCACTGTGTTTCATAGCTTTTACAAAGCAGCCTGCCTAACAATTTGAATTATGGTTGTTGTGTTTTAAAACCCAGTGGGACTTCGAAAGGGAAGATTAAATGCATAATTTTGTTTCCAAAGACTAAAAAGGACTTTTAAAATGTCTAGTTTTGTGCACAGCTTTAATGCTTACAAAATAGATGGTTCGGATCATTGCCTACAAAAAAATATATAGAGTTGTTTCCTCTTTCCCTTTAGAGCAGATACACTTACTGTAGTAGTGACACTTTGTGACTCGCATTCAATCCAGCAGTGACAACTACACTGCTAGATATTGTTCTCTGCTCAGGTTAGTCAACTCATCACCATTACATTTTATTTATATTTTCTTTTGTTCTCTGCTCAGGTTAGTCAACTCATCACCATTACATTTTATTTATATTTTCTTTTGTTCTCTGCTCAGGTTAGTCAACTCATCACCATTACATTTTATTTATATTTTCTTTACCAGATTCTCCAGTAGGGTATGCAGTCCATTTTTCTGTGAAGGGTCTGGGAGAAAAAATATATACATTTTCTGTAGATATTAGAAAAGATAATCACAAGTAGTAAAGTTTGCCTAGTGTCAGACAGATACATATACAATACTGAGTAACAAGACAATACACTGTGCGCAGTACAGACTGTTTCTATACAGTTTGCACAGTCCTGTGCTGAAAGATATACAATGCTGGGTAGCAGGAATCTGTAAAAAGCACACTAGCATGCAGTAGTGTGAGTGATTACTTTTTCCAGGTGATATGACATATTTTTTTTTTGTCTTTCGGCTTTTCCCGGTTAGGGGACACCACAGCGGAACTCCGGTCTGCTAATGATTGGCAGTAGATTTTCACGAACGCCAAGGTGCCAGCTTGACGTTCAACCTTCAATGAAGAGCAAGCCCATTTACGCATGTCTTTCGAACGCCCACCCAACTGCAGGGAGGACATGCAGACTCCACACAGCAGGCACTCCCCGCACTCCAGCCGAGAATCGAACGGGAGAACCTCTGCCTGTGAGGCAACAATGCTACCGCTGCACCACCATGGATTAGATCCAGGTGATAATGTTCTGAAAATGTACAGTTTGCAAATAATAGTTTGTTGGATGCCTATAAGGATTATTAAGTTTTCATATCTTAAACATTCTCCAGTGATTGAAATACAGAGAGAGACTAGATTACTGGACAGTTTTAAGAATAATCTAAATGATTAAATTGTAGGTTTATTGTAACCAAATGATTAACTGCTTTGGCAGGTACTCAGTTTAATGGAAGACAGTGGACAGCCCTGCTTAACTTGCAGGGAAAGTTTTTTTCCAGAGGGTTAGTTGACTCTTGGTTATAAACATGTCATTCACTAAGTTTTATCCTGTCCCGGAAGATGTAGGTCCTAGAATATTGTGCCAGTGTAGTCATTGGATTTGAGGAGATACAACAAATCCTGGATAACTGGGTCTCTAATGGCATAGTAAGTGAGACAGAGATCTCTGAAGTAGTAAAAAAGTCATCTAAATAATTCCAAGTTAAATAAATCTGTAATGAAGAGGTTGCTGCTAGCAATCACCTTTATATTTCATGGTTTCATCAAAAAAAAGTGTCTGATGCCCCTGTGGAATAAATTGCCTAAATTACATTAAAAATAAGCTAGTAATATTGCAATAGGAAATGGATGGCAAACTGATAACAGGCTCATAGTTAGTATCTTAACTTTCAGTACGGCAGCATTCAGCCCTTATGGGAGTAGAACCAACAACCTTCTGCATCAAAAGCAAGTACACAACCTGTTGTGCTATTAGCAATGCAAGCTGACAGGGCATAATCAGCACTAAACTTCTCTTCCCCTGCAGTTCTCAGCTCCTTGTAAAATCTACTCAATACTCAACTGCATCTCAACTTCGCAGCACAAGAAATCTGGAAAAAGCCAAATTTATTGGGGTGGGTCAAAAGGGCAAAAACCAGGGACACGTTAAACATTGCTTGTATAATCTTGGAAAGCTGCTAGAATAAAATGCTGTGTTACCACCATACATTTTACTGCCAAGGTCCCTGTGCAAAAGAGTCAGAACAACATACTACTATGCCAAATCACCTGCTTTGTGAAAGAAAAATGTTGTGTTACCACCATACATTTTACTGCCAAGGTCCCTGTGCAAAACAGTCAGAGCAACATACCACTATGCCAAATTAGCTGCTTTGTGAAAGAGAGGAAGACTGAAACTTAAATGGCTATCATTTAATGAATTCAGTTCTCACCATAGCTGTCAACCTCTTAGCACAAAACACCTGGACAAACCCAGTAATGAGGGAATACAGCCCTCACATATTCAATGAATTCAGTTCTTGCCATAGCTGTCAACCTTAGCACAAAAAACCTGGACAAAGCCAATAACAGGGTAATACAGTCCCAAAAATAAGGACAAATTTCAAATAGTCATCTTATAAACTTAGAAAATTGCTATAATAAAAGGTTATGTTACTATATATTTATTGCTAGAATAAAAAGTTGTTTTACTATGTATTTTCTGAAGAATATGAAGTCTGAAATTCAAATGCCTGTCAATTTTACTTCTGATGGAACAAAAACAACTTTCAGCAGAGTCCCAGGGAGAAATACTGTAGACACGTCTTTGTAAAATGGCAGGACACCAGAGCAAATCCACACAAACACAGGGATAAGATGCAGAACCACACAGAAGGCACCCCAGCCAAGAATCAAACCAGAAAACCTATAGCTGTGAGGCAACAATACTGCCACTGCACCATCAAATATGTAAGGAATTAAACATTCAGAAACCTGAAGTCTGAAATTCAAATGCCTGTCAATTTTATTTAATATTTGTTAATCAGGACAGTCTGACTTGGAACAAAAAAACAATTTTCAGCAGAGGCCCAGGAAGAAATAATGCAGACACGTCTTTGTAACATGGGAGGACACAAAAGCAAACCCACACAAACACAGGGAGAAGATACAGACCCTACAAAGAAGGCACCCCAGCCAAGAATCAAACCTGAGAACCTACAGCTGTGAGGCAGCAGTGCTTCCACTGCACCATCAACTATCAAGCATTGCAACATTTACAAACCACAGATACTATGAGGAACACATCAGATCAAATATGAGGCAAAAATCTGCAGTTTTTTTTACAAATGGTGGTGGGTAGGGAATTCAGGTCTTTAACACCTGCATACAAGGTACAGGGTTGAAGCCTGAGTATTCCTACCACACCACCATGAGTCTAACCACCAGTATATTGCACCTGGGACACACACACACCCTAGATCTTGTAGCAAACCACCATAAATCCAAATTCCTGTCCACACATACATCTGAGTAAGCTACGAAAACCCATGCAAATCCATACCAGACCCTGCCCGTCGCGAGATCTTCCCCCGACGAGACTGCAGCAGACTGCTGACGTTGCAGTCCGACCCCGATGCATTTTCCCAGCGAGTTCCAGGACAGTCTATGCAGTTTAAAACTGCATAGACTTCTGGGAGCTCTGTTCTTCATGTTTCCCAGTCAGAACTGCTGCTGAGACAATCTGCGCATGCTCCAGACTGTCTCAGCAGCAGTCCGGACTAGTGAGCATGGGCGAAAGTCCGCAGTTTTTAAAATTTTTTTAACTTTTCATTTTCTTTTTATTTCTTTACTTTTTCTTTATTTTATAGTTGAGGGGGCTGCAGTCCGGCAGTCCAATAGCACGGGCCACCCCTGATAGTATAGCTATTGAATGGTAATTAGCTAATTCTGTCGAGTTTCTACCTTTGTGTAAAGGGATGATATATGATACTTTCTAAATTTTGGGACTTGTTCTGAGCTGGATCAATTTATTAATATAGATACCTGATAGGAGATTGCTACTGCAGTGATTTTTAAATATTCAACAGGTAGATTATCAGCAGTGAGTGTTGTAGGTTTAAGTCTTTTGAAGCATTATACTATAGTTTTTGTTGGGACAGGTTGGAAAGAGATGTTATTGGGATCTGGAATGGGTGCTATGTGAATCTGAGGAGGGGAAGAGCAGTTATTGTGAGGGCTAGTATGGATTCCGTGAAATATCTGATAAATTTTTTGGCTATGCTGTCTTTAGTATCAGTTAGTGTCAGGCAGGTAGTACTAGTTAGTCGTGGATGTAGGATTTTTTTGTTGGCAGTCAAGAACTTGTGTGAGTTTCTTTGATTTTTTGATTGGATACTACTAAACTCCACATTAGGGATTGCAGGAGGTGCAACCCCATCCTCTAAAAATGAGAATTTGGAAGCTTAGTATTATTTGCATTACAGCTTTTTGTGTTGTGATGACATTTATGTCTTTGTTATACCTTGAATCTTGACTAAGGATGATGTTTTCATTGTCAATCCATTTCTACACTATGTAGTGCTAAGCCCCCTCCCCAGTTTTAGACAGAGCAGCCAGCTAACCTACCCCATGAATCTCTTACTTACCAAGTTTACATTCAGACACATGTTGCCAGCAATGCATTCTCTTATGCTCACTGTACCAGACTGCCATTATGCGACCATCATTTGATAAGCGGAAAGGAATTTAATATTATGACCACAGTAAGACATGTTTGCATATAGCAGGTATATTAACAACAAAGTGCTGGCCACACAAAGAGGCAAGAACATTACTTTAGAGTGTGCACTAGTGCCAGCAGAGATTTAGAACAGATAGCAAGCATGTATTTGTAAACAGAAATGTCCCTAAACATACTTTTCAACTTTTTTGCTCAAGAATTCTGGACAAAGCTAAAAATAGTGTGTAGGGGGGACAATAAAGGGGTAAAATGAAGGACAGATTTGAAATATTGGTCCTATAAACTTAGAAACCTGTTAGAATGACAGGTTTTGCATTAGCATACATTTTTTGGAAGATTTCAATGTCTTAAACTTAAATGTGTTTCATTATTTAAAGATTGCAATTCCCAATGATGTGCTAGAAAACCACACATTTCACTATGAGCAGACCAAAAATATAAAGCAAAAATCTGTACATTCAGTAAAATTCTGGGTAGTTGACAGGCATGCTTACAAATTAAACTGACTGGCGTTTACAAGTACTAGTTTAAGTGATGTAGGATTTATGTTTTTAGCAGAATTAAGTTTACTAAACAGTGTTTCACCTCTCGTGTTAAGTCCAGCTGCTGTTAATCTAACTCTCTTTTTTCATTCTTCTTTTTCTTCATACGCCCCTTTGATTTAAATTGACTCAGTCAGTGCCTCTGTTGTGTTACAATGATTCATTACAGACTGAGTCCCATTCTCAGGCAGGAGATACTGAACAATTGAGGGGATCTGCAATATGACAGGGTTATAGGGCTCCAGACAATGACGGAACAGCTTGGATGTGCCTGTTTTCCTATCGTCTTCCATAATCTCAAAACATCAGCAACCTCCTCAAACCAAGAGTTTTTCCTTATTTACAAGGAAGAGCATTTGCAATAAATTGCACCTTCCTAATGATGGTGTTACTCAGCGTGGCCCATGCTTTGGTTTTATAAAAAGATGGAAGAGCTTGCAATGTGGCTAGCAAGGAAGTGACCAACCTTCAGTTTCACTGAAGGCTCAGAAGAAAGCACTGCTTAGGTAAACAGAAAATGCAGAGCAAGACAACTGCAGCTTCTTTTGTTGTTTTTCCCAGTTTATATTTTCACTAGAAAACAAAGGCGATGTGGTAGTCTTTACTAAAATATCCCAGATTTTGTAGCAGAAGAAGGATAATACTGTGCTGGTTTACAAACAGAAAACACTGGGCTACAGAGGATGTAATACATTGGACCAGTATAAGTTCTATAGTACAGCTAGGTGAGTCTACAGACTGACATCAGCCTTTTATCAGGAGTTATTCTCTTTGTTAGTCAGAACATTTAAGTAGCTGTATTATAAAATGCATGTTTCTCCAGCAAAATATATTACATTACCACTGTGTTTCATAGCTTTTACAAAGCAGCCTGCCTAACAATTTGAATTATGGTTGTTGTGTTTTAAAACCCAGTGGTACTTCGAAAGGGAAGATTAAATGCATAATTTTGTTTCCAAAGACTAAAACGGACTTTTAAAATGTCTAGTTTTGTGCATAGCTTTAATGCTTACAAAATAGATGGTTCAGATCATTGCCTACAAAAAAATTATAGAGTTGTTTCCTCTTTCCCTTTAGAGCAGATACACTTACTGTAGTAGTGACAATTTGTGACTCACATTCAATCCAGCAGTGACAACTACACTGCTAGATATTGTTCTCTGCTCAGGTTAGTCAACTCATCACCATTACATTTTATTTATATTTTCTTTTGTTCTCTGCTCAGGTTAGTCAACTCATCACCATTACATTTTATTTATATTTTCTTTTGTTCTCTGCTCAGGTTAGTCAACTCATCACCATTACATTTTATTTATATTTTCTTTACCAGATTCTCCAGTAGGGTATGCAGTCCATTTTTCTGTGAAGGGTCTGGGAGAAAAAATATATACATTTTCTGTAGATATTAGAAAAGATAATCACAAGTAGTAAAGTTTGCCTAGTCTCAGACAGATACATATACAATACTGAGTAACAAGACAATACACTGTGCACAGTGCAGACTGTTTCTATACAGTTTGCACAGTCCTGTGCTGAAAGATATATAATGCTGGGTAGCAGGAATCTGTAAAAAGAACACTAGCATGCAGTAGTGTGAGTGATTACTTTTTCCAGGTGATATGACATATTGTTTTTTTTGTCTTTCGGCTTTTCCCGGTTAGGGGACACCACAGCGGAACTCCGGTCTGCTAATGATTGGCAGTAGATTTTCACGAACGCCAAGGTGCCAGCTTGACGTTCAACCTTCAATGAAGAGCAAACCCATTTACGCATGTCTTTCGAACGCCCACCCAACTGCAGGGAGGACATGCAGACTCCACACAGCAGGCACTCCCCGCACTCCAGCCGAGAATCGAACGGGAGAACCTCTTGCTGTGAGGCAACAATGCTACCGCTGCACCACCATGGATTAGATCCAGGTGATAATGTTCTGAAAATGTACAGTTTGCAAATAATAGTTTGTTGGATGCCTATAAGGATTATTAAGTTTTCATATCTTAAACATTCTCCAGTGATTGAAATACAGAGAGAGACTAGATTACTGGGCAGTTTTAAGAATAATCTAAATGATTAAATTGTAGGTTTATTGTAACCAAATGATTAACTGCTTTGGCAGGTACTCAGTTTAATGGAAGACAGTGGACAGCCCTGCTTAACTTGCAGGGAAAGTTTTTTTCCAGAGGGTTAGTTGACTCTTGGTTATAAACATGTCCTTCACTAAGTTTTATCCTGTCACGGAAGATGTAGGTCCTAGAATATTGTGCCAGTGTAGTCATTGGATTTGAGGAGATACAACAAATCCTGGATAACTGGGTCTCTAATGGCATAGTAAGTGAGACAGAGATCTCTCCGCAAAAGTCTGTAAGACAGTGAATAAAGAGATGGCACCTTACCAGTACCATCCCCCAGGATGTATCTCCTCAGAGACTTTAAGCTTGTAATCTTTTTAATTAGGAACCTTTGGGAGTCTTTCTCATGGTTTGATATGTTTAGTGAGAGCCATTCCAAAGGCAATGTTGTACTTGATATTTGGTCTGATCAATGTTGAGTATAAGGGAGTTAGAAACTGTTTAGACCTTGATGATATCCTTTGGCACTTAGATGTGCTAAATAAAATGATTTCCTGATGATTGTCACATGATACTCAAAAGAAAGGGAATCATCAGCCCAGATTCTTAGCTCACTGACTATATTTTCATTTTGTGGTGGTGTGTCGTTTATACAACAGAGGAGAAGGGCTGTGAAGCAAAAGTGATGATACTATACATTTTAGTACTTAGTTTGAGATAATTTTAATACATCAGTAGTTTACTAGGAGAGTTCGCTATAGACATTAAACAACAACCCAGTTTGTGGCTATCTACGGCCTTTGCTAGTCTGAGGTCTTGGCTCTCTTCTTGAAGATCTCAGTAGAAAATGCCAAAAGAAGAGGTCTCAGCACTGAGGGAAACTGCTGGTCACTTTCAGACTGTCTGATAAAGTACCTGCAACCTGCACATTGTGATCTCTGTCTTTCAGCCAGTTTGCTATCCATCTGACCATACATGAGTTGATTTTTAAAGCATTTAGATTCTGTATGATGCCAGCATGAGGACCAGTATTGAAGGGCTTGACCAAGTCAAGATACACCATGTCAAATACATGGCCACCGGCTGCAAAAATCTACCCTTCACAAAGCCAAACTGTTGGCTGTCAAGTGTAATAAGATTCTTAATATTGTAGTTTGTAAGGTCACTTGAAATATATTTTTTGGCTTTTCAGAAGAGATGTGTAAGGCTAATAGATGTATAACTGCCTGGGTTGGTAGTAAAGCCACAGTTATGGAGGGGCATCACTACTGCAGTATGCATCCCATTAGTGACAACACCAGTAGCTAAATTAATTAGTCATGTACCCACATTTGTTTCCAGCTATTACTTTTGCTCTTATTCTTTTTAAGAAAAAACTTACATCTGCTCTTTTAATCTTTAGGAATTGTAACTTTAGTCTGGGATTGTTTAAAAGCTTAGATAAATATATTACTGTTTTTTCACTTAATGCTAGATAACTTCTAGGCAAATACTTTCAGGCTTCATAGCCTTATACCTTATTATTTTGTTAGAACATTTTCAGAACCCTTTCCTTTGTGACTGGAAATGGATGAACCATTTTATTCTGAGCTCTTCTAATTAATGGGTTCATTTACTAACCCTTCTGCTGAATGGATTTAGCTAATATCCCTTCACTGTCTTCATGAATTTAAACAAATACATTTACTTACCAATCCTGCCTTTTCACCATCAGTTTTTTGTTCACGCCTCCATTTTTTTTTAATAATTATTACTGTAGTATCTTCCTATTAAAGAGTTAACCAAATATTACATATTGTGAAGATAAACATTCTAGCTGAAGTAAGATAACTATTCTAGTTGAAGTACATGTGGTATTTTCTTTGCATGTCTAGATTTGATTGTAGTTCTCAATGTCAATAAAATTGAAGGTTTTCTGCAATGAACATTCTATCCAGGGCCATTAAATGACTTAACAACTGTAATCATGAATGTACACTACAACAGAAACAGCAACAGAAGTAAAAATTATGTTTATGGCTCTGAAGATGAGAAATGTTTCCTAGATTCAGAGCTGATCTAAGCTGGAGGAGGGCTTCCAGGAATAGGTATAATGAAAACTACCAAGAGTACTTTAAGTAGAAGGTTTATCATCACTATCACCCTTTGTATTTTACTGAGTACTAGTTGTGGGGGTTAAACCACATACAGATCTTTCTGTTGCTTATTCAAATACTGATAGCAGTGATGTAGGAGTTAGAACTCATAGCTTTTGTCTGTCATATATTAATAGCAGGCAGTTGTTGAGATTATATCAGTGTTTTCATATATATTACTTGATAAGCTGTGGTTGCAGTTTGTAAATTTGACTTGTAAAACAGTTCTGGTTATCAAAAAGTGTGTATTAGCCCTGGTTAATCCTTTAATAGTCAAAATAGCATAGTTTGTTGTCCTTTTTTTACTTATATGTCTACAAATATTTTAACTCCCTTCTTGTATGGGATGAGTCTTTACTTTTCTGACGCCCTTTCCTCCTTTCTGCTTTCATTTGTCTTTATAACTGTCAAATTATTCTGTGCTTCATTGCATTTCTAATTGCTATTTGTTTTTTCCTAATATCTGTCATCAACTTGTTTTTGATTTAAATGTTCATTTCATTCAATGCTCTGTTTTAATCACACAATCCCCCTATTTATGAGAAGTGAAAAAGACTGTAATAAACTAGAAGAATATTATCTGACTTTTAAAAGAAAATGCAATAGAGATAAAATATCTTTATTGGTGCTCTAGAAATTAATAAGAAGGTGTGTAAATATTGCTTTAATGGACAAAAGTAAAAAAGTTGCATTGGATTTGCCTTTTGAGTGAATGTTTAATGTTTAAGACAAATATGCAGCGTGAAATGAAACTAAATTGGCTACTGTAAAAATGTTTTTGTAAATGTTTGTAGTATTGTTAAGTCTTCTGCTTGGAGGTTGCTGTACTAGCTCACATGACAATGTCCTTATTTGGATTCTGGCTTGCTGAATCTTATCCCTTCACCTTGAATATGTAACTGTGAAAAGAGGAAAGGCAGCTTCTGAATACAAACTAAAGCCACAATAAATCCTGTTTGGGAATATACGAACACAGTGACTCTCTGCTATTCCTAGTCAATTAAAAGTTACCTTTGGAAGATACCATTAGGACAGAGCTGTTAAGTAAGGACTCTGAACAATTTATTTTGGACTAAAAGGTCATAGCCAGTTTGGGGCATTATATATTTTAGTTAGAGAGACTTTTCTGACAATTTTCTATCATTTTTGAATGTTTTAGGTTTAATTTGTAGTGCAAGATTTTACTGTTTGCATGGTGAAAAAGAAATGTTTTAACTTAAGAAGTTCAAGCAAAGAAATTTAATATTCATCTTAAAATGTTTGTTGCTGCTTTATCTATTGGTAAATAATTAGACATTTTTTACCTGTGTACCAAATTGTTTGACATCTATCCTTACAGGGCTAAATACTTAGAGCTAATGGCTGCCATTTAAATATTGAAATGCTGGCTTCTGGCATGTGTGTGTGTGTGTGTGTGTGTGTGTGTGTGTGTGTGTGTGTGTGTGTGTGTGTGTGTGTGTATGTGCAGACTAATGCTGCTCACGCTACTATTACTGTTGGTGATACTGTATTGAAAGAAATTGGCTCAGTCCGGGTTGGATGAAATCATGGGAAGACAATAAGTGTAACTCTGATATGCAGCTGTGTTGCAGTGCTTGATTATTTGCCAGGGCTGCAGTGTACATTTACCATACATATTTAAGATCAATCACCCTTTGTATTTTAATGGGTACCATTTGTGAGTACTATACCCCATACTGCTGGTTCTGTTGATTATTCAAATATTGATAACAGTAGAGTATGAATTAGAACCCATAGCTTCTGTCACCCCTTCTTTACGACCCTTGCCCATCATGGATATGGACAAAATGTAATTGTTCTACTTATCTCTGTGTTATTTGTACTTACAATATAAGGGCCAAAAGTGTCTTGGTAATGCATGACTGGGCTGTTAAAGATCCTCATAGGTCAATAGCTTAGTAAGTACTTACAAAGCTATATATTAATTGGAGGCAATGGCTGGGATTATATCACTGCTCTGCACATATTATTTGGTAAGCAGTGGTTAAAGCTTGTAAATTGAAATTGTATAGCCTATAAAATAGTTTTGGTTCCCAAAAAGTAAGTATACCCTTGCAGCCATTAGGTAAATATATAGCAGTATATCTTGTACATGGGTTATTTTATTTTCTAGTTAAAGTCATTAGGAAACAGACAAGTGAGAGATACAGATTATTTGAAAATATAGTGTCACAGCTGACTTGTTGCGCCTTTCGGCTTTTCCCGGTTAGGGGTCGCCACAGCGGAACTCCGGTCCGCTAATGATTGGCAGTAGACTTTTACGTGCTGAGTTGCCAGCTCTGATGCACAACCTTCAACGAAGGTACGTCCATTCATGCATGTCTCCACATAGAAGATGCTCTAGCTGAGAATCGAACAGGACAACATCTTACTGTGACGAATGAAAAAAAAAAACAAGGGAATATCATATGCAGTTATGTCCAAGGGGGATATTATAGCACATTTGTATGCAGCTGAAACGTAGTCCTCTGAAAGTGGAGGTTGCAATATAGCAACTAGAGTCTGACAGCAAGCAGAATGCAGCAAATCAACCCTGTCCATCCCAGATAATCTCAAAATCCAGTTGGAATTAAAGGGACTTGAACTGGAGATGAAATACATGAAACTCAAGGCAGCTGAGCAAATGAAACTCATTGCGGTGCAAAGGGACAGATAAGCTGCGGATAGGCAGAATGAGAAAAAAGAAAGAGTGCTACAAAGGGACAGATAAACTGCCAATAGGCAGAATGAGAAAAAAGAAAGAGTGCAGTAATGATAACGCGAGAGGGAGATCTGAGTCTTTTATCAAATAAAGTGAATAGTGGGGAAAAGCCAAACCCTAGATGCCAGAATCAGTACTAAATTGTTTCCACATTATAATCAGATGGATGATTTTGATAGTTTTATTCAGGCATTTAAAAGGGTGTGTATAACAGCATCAAAATGACCAGAGTCAATGACTGAAGTTTTTTTTAAATCCTCTGCTCATTGGTAAGGTGATAAATACTATATAAAAAATAAAGAGCCTTCACAGCACAGCAGGTTGTACAAGCAGAAGAGAAAAACACTGGCTCAAGTACACGACAAGTTCTTGGATTAGAATGTTTCCAAAATGTCCCCAACAACAGGTTGGGAAGCAAAAAACACATAAAGAAGTTAATAAAAGCAGCAATGCATGAATAGTAGCGTGTCTTGAAACCATGGCTGCTCCAGATTATCCTAAGGGCCTGTGTTCTATCCTGGTAGATGATAGGGAAACTGTTCCTATGAGGCATACTGCATTAAATATAACTATTACTTAGCCTACAGTTATTTCACAGTAATATCACCTGGCGATGCAGGCAACTCCTATTAGGGCTGTGGGAGGAACACATTTTAAACTGCCATTGACCAGGGTTCATATTAACTAGAAGGGAGGGGAGGGCAAAAAAACAGTGTTTCATGATATCCCAGCGGATGTTCTAATTGATAATGTCTTTGATAACAGAGTACTCTGTGTACACGTAGTTAATTGTAGCCAGGCTTGTAGCAAAGGCAGCAGTGCACGTTTACCATATACCATTAAGGTCAATCGCTCTTTGTATTTTAATGGTTACCACTGATAGGAGTCAAACACCATGCAGCTGTTTCTGTTACACATTCAAATGTTAGCAGCATCAGTGCAGCAGAATGTATAGTTAATGTCTGTTACAATAACTTTTAAATATCAGTCATACAATGGCTATAATTACAACAAAGAGACATAAATTTGTTAGTCTTGACACTGGAGTAATATATTTTAACAACAGCTATTCAGACTGCCAAAGCAAGAACTTTGTATATGCTGCAGTTTTTTTCTTCTTTGTTTTTTCATTAGTAAAATGATACATAATTTTAGAGGCAGAACAAAGGAAAATCTGTGACATTGTCTAGGAAGAGTGAGAACACTTTATATACAGCTATGTTTCTGAAATAGACTGTGCTGTTAGCTTTAAGTGCCATGTTTTACAACTGACTGCGAATTCACCTTTGGGAAATGACTATACCAACCCTCTGTTAAACAGATCATCATGGTAGTAAACAGAGATAGAGTCACAGATTAATGAGTGGTTAAACTCCATTTTTCTCTGGAGTCCTGGCTAAAGGCGAAGTCCAGATGAAATTATCATCATCGGTATCAGCAGCTACACCTTTTGCTCATTTTTAAATGGAGTTGGGGTGTCGCATCAGCTGTCACCTCTCAGTTCAGAGCCACTCTCCTATCTTCTTTGACTGTCATGACCAGCTGTCGCAGACCTTCCATCACACAGTCCATCTTTCTCTTGGATGGACACACTTGTCGCCTTTTGCCATCTTCCTGTTTCTCCTAAATCTGCTTTTCCAAATCATCTTTTGTTTTCCTGTATATGTGATCCGTCTGCAGTAATCTGTTCTGCGTGACCTTCTCTGTAACTGGCGCTAATTTGCTTCAGCTTGATGTCCTGATTGTAGGCTCTTTTCAAAGGAATGTTTTAGAATGGTTGTGGATGCTTCTTCTCAGCAACTTATGTCAATCTGCAGACTGACCCATGTGGGTCATCAATTAAAATGGATAGTAGGGATCTTTTGCTACTAAATGTTATAATTCAACAGAGAGACAGAGATAGTGAGATAGAGAAAGAAGTCTCCCTCACCCATGTCTTCAAAGGAGCAAGATGACAGATCCTTCTTCATCTAAAGCCAACTAAGTGTTTTATTACAGCAACTATCAAAACACAAATGCAAATAGATAATGTTGTGCCCCTATGGACAGACAACACCTAAACAATAATCTTAAGGTAGACCATGGAACAGTTTCCCCTCTCATTGGCCTCAAGAGAAAAGAAAATAATTTGACCAACTTATCTGTTTTTTATGGACAATTCAGAGTATTATGTAGGTATGAAAGAAGGTGCAAACTTCCAGCAACATGGCCATTACAGCTAAAAATTACATTGTTAACATGATAACCTATTAGAGCTCATTTTTGGGAGAAATGCAGGATGTAGTCCACAACCTTTAAGATAGGAACAGGAGGCATATTATAAGGACTCAGCCTTTACCTTAAAGTGTACCTGTGATGCAGTAGGGTCTATATTACTAGAACGAATGCTTAAATGTTCGAATCTGTAAAGGTCGACCTTTACCCATCGAACACTTAAACATTCGAAATAGTAGAAAAGTATATAAAAAAACAAACAAACATGTAGAAAGGGTTTAGGCAGGGGGGCAAGCCCCTCTGCACCCCCCACATAGGGGGCTGTGCCCTCCACACCCCCTGCTACTTAAGTATACCAACTCCGAGATCGCACTTCACTGAAATACAGTGCAGAAATGGGAAATTTTTCAATTGTGTATTTTTTTTTTTTTTGGTAAAATTTCGATTGCTTAACTGTTCGATCTCTAAAGGTCATATATGATCATCTAAGGCCTATGTTTACATGTGGTTCGTTTACAAGAAACTTTATTATTGTGCAGGTGATATGATCATTTATATATGTAAGACAATATTTTCATGCAGTAAGGGTCAAGGAGTTACACTGTTGGTGGGGTAAATGACAAGGAGATGTAGGAGAAGCCTTTCGCAAAATACCACAAGCTTGAAGTTCAGTCTAAAGGTAGCTGTGCTTTAAAGGATCTTGTAACCTGTTTATCTTCCAAAGCTACTCTTTTTACTGCCTGGGATTCTACCCATATGTTGTAATCTGCTTTTAAAATGATCCACCTAAAAGTCAGTCAATAGAGACATGAAATGTTTTGCATAATAGTAGGCCCCTGATGAGAAGTTACTGTGACACCAAAGCTAACTGCCTTCTCTCCTGCTGCTATAAGTTATGGGAGATTGTTAATCTTTTTAGTTATTTTTTTTTTACATTTCTATTTTACAATAATTTAAAAATGTACTCTAGTTACTTTATATTTCAAGACTAGTTGTCCATAGTTATTTAGATATACACTTACACATTCCTCTGCCACCATCACATGTTCACCCTGCAGAGGCTTTAGACTTAAAGACCTGAGCAGGGTATATGTCAATTTTATACTTCTATGGGAATTCTCATGTTAACTAACTCCATATCTTCACTGGTGGGAGACTAGTGTCAGCCTTCACAGGGATGCAAACGTATTTTAGAAGAAATGACCAAATCAATGCAGCTTTGTTGGTGAGTAAAACCAGATGTTATGATTTAGTGCTACAGTGACCAGTCATTAAAGATCTATTATTCTAATGAATAACTCACACCGATGCTTTTTTTCCCACACAACTTCATATCTGTTACGTAAGCATTTCCAAGGAACATTACCATTTTATAAAATTCTGCCTGTATCAAGTTCAGAAACCTCACGTCTGACTATAAATTCAATATGTAGGGTGACTGCAAACCAGATCCTTTGGTGAGAACTTGTTCCCAGATAGCCACCCGTTTACTGATCTGAGAACTTTCCACCCTCCTGCTTTGAGAACAGCTCTTGTTTCAGTAGGTTCTAGCAATATGCATGTAAGTCTTATCTTCATATGACACCAGGAATAATCCTGCTATTTGCTGTGGCTGCAGTCAAGATGTTCCAATTAATATTCAGCATATTAAAATCCCATATCAATACTATGTCCCTTTACATCAGTAAACCTAAGAAAGTCATGTCATTTTATTGACCATTCAGATTCATAAGAATAATCTGTATATAAAACCTGTGCAGAATTCACTTCTATTTCCACTTTCAGGTAATGTACATCCTCTTGTTCTTGTCTTGTTTTTGTTCTGTCATTTTAAGTTCTTATCTTTTATATATAAGACTATATATCCAACTACTAACTATATATTCTATATCTATTGGATCTGTAGCCTTATTCAAGATTACCTGGCTAGTGTGTTTATGCTACTGCCAAAGTAAAACAACATTGTATTTAAAACTTTCTACTTTTTTGCTTTGCCCATTGCTTTTTTGTCTATGTATATATGCTATTTTTAATATTTTAGCAATAATTATCTTCTGAGCATGTTTTCATCACCAGAGTTAAAATCACTACTCTGATGTCTTGAGAGGACTGAATAAAATTTCTTTAGAAGGGAGACCTACATTTTTGAGATTTTAGTTGTGTGCATGTGTGTAATTTTGTGTGTGTGTGTGTGTGTGTGTGTGTGTGTGTGTGTGTGTGTGTGTGTGTGTGTGTGTGTGTGTAAGTGTGTATGTGTGTGTGTGTGTGTGTGTGTGTGTGTGTGTGTGTGTGTACGTGTGTGTGTGTGTGTGTGTGTGTGTGTGTGTGTGTGTGTGTGAGCAAGCTTCACATAATGGCTGGCGGACTGGCTTCTTCATGTATTTAGCAATAAACACTTAAAGCTGTGACCTGTGATCCCTTTCACTAGGCAGTTGTAGCAGTCATCATTCCAAATCAATCCACAGATCTTGTGATGCAAAGTCTTAACTGTATACCACTTCTTTCACTTTTTGTTGAATCCCTTGATACAGAGCACCATTTCTTTACCCAACAGAGCTGGAATAATGTACATATAACTTGTTCTCCATCAGCCTTTCCTATTCTTAAAGCTTCACCAGTATCGTCAAATAAAACTGAGTTCAAATTTTGCAAGGAAGAGTATTTTCAACAAACTGCAACTTCCTAATGATGATGTAACTCAGTGTAGCACTTTTTTTGGTTTTGTAAAAGGATGCATGTGCCTCTGATGTGGTTATCAAGGAAATGAGTGTGCATTAATGTCAATAAAGGGACCGAAGAAAGCAATGCTTAAGTAAACAGTATGTGTAGCAATGCAACCATAGAATCTCATTTCCCAGTTTATATTTCTACAGCACAGACACTGTCAGCATTTAATAATGAGAAAAAGAAAATGGTGTATCTAAAGTCATAAAATGTAAAAATGGAGAAAAAAAGCATTTGAAAAAGTACTATTGTTTTTTATTTCCAGAGCAGTGTACCCATCATTAAGGGTTCTTGACAGAAACGGTGCATGCATTACAAGCAGTGTTATGTGGATTTTTGCAGATTCGCTGTTGTTCAAGTTTTCTAAATTTCTTCATGTAATGATGTAGCTACATATATATTTAAGTAAGAACTATGAACAGAGATTAAGAACACATCTTTTTCTTCTTGGTGCAAAAGGCTGCGGGTTCTCTTCCCTTGCCAGGTAGATGGATTGTTGACACTGTAGTGCTGCATAAGGGCTGAATGTGTCGTCCTTCAAGTGAGACATTAAATCCTGGTCTTATCTGCTTGAGTTAGTAGCAGCGCAGGTTCACAGGTAAATGCTAGGCTCTCAGTCTACAAACCACTACAAGTATAGCCAACAAGCAGAAGTAAGAATAAAATGGTGTCCCTTGTGTCTGTGTAAAGTCTTTGACCATTATGCTAGCCCTGGACTTAGATATAAAAGAAGTCACAGCACCTACTGAAAAGAGTAGAGGAAATTCCCTGATGTCCTGGCCAAATTTCCCTTAGTAGTATAAATGCCCCCTCAGGTCTCTCCTGAAAAGAGGCCACTAGTCTTTTCAACAAAGGTAAATAAAATAAAAGAAAATTCTTAACTTAAGAAATTAGAGCATATGCAAACATGACTTTTGCCCTCCCTATCAGAAGAGTGAGACCCATAATTTCTAAACCCTCAAGTCCAAAACATAAAGTGTGAGTGCCACAGAAATACAGTGAATTATCAACACTATTTTAATGGCATTAAAGCAGTTTTTACAGGGGAGGCTTCAACCACTTCCCACTCAGTGTAAGAGGCTGTGTTCCCTATCACTGCTAGTTATATAAATTAACTTTAAGATCACACCTGTACCTCAGGGTAATACAATACTCTGAGGTACTCCATCCTCAGGCTTAGTATATAGTCCCCTTATGTAAACTTTCAGTCTCTCTGTTCTGCGATTACAATTATGATTCCTGGAATTTAAACAGGAACCCAACTTTTAACTCTAACATACAGGAATTTACATATTTTAAGACAATAATATCTATCATTAAAAGAGGTATGATAAATTAAAAAAGACCACATTTATGGATGCTTCTCATATGATTGACTGATGTATGACTGTTCTTAAAACTATTCCTTGATCACAATTGATAAGAACACACTTGTCCTGGAAAAATTAGGGTAAGCATTTTTTTTTGCAGAAGACAAGCTCTGCTGTGTGTGAGTGTTGGGGGGGGGGGGAGGATTAAGAACTACACCGTCTCTGAAATTATATATATTTATGTAACAGTGAAGACTCCATGGTCAAGGAAATGATAGAGAGGAAAGCAGAAATTATTAAAGTTTATGGTAAGTCACACAAACAGTAATCCCACAAACTTAGTGTCTAGCCTTTAGGCAATTGCAAAGTATAACTTTGACCTGTTGCACTTGGGTAGATACTCTACAAAGTGGTCCTTAATCGTATGTAGGGAACCTTTAAGGACACATGGTGAAGAGATCAGGGGTAAACTGGGAAAATACATTTTCACAGAGAAGGTGGGGAAAGTTCATGGAACAAACTTAAAAAGAAGGTTACAAGGTCAAACATGACAAGGAAGTGCAGGATGCAGCGGAAAGGCAGGGGGTGATTAGAATGTGCATCTCTTAAGTTCTGTAGCTTATTCAATGGAGAGACAAACAGGTAAGCTAGTTAAGCCAAGTGATCCTTGCCTGCCACTTAAGCATTTGTTTCATAATTCTGTTCTGCTGGCACTAGAATCGAGGCTAATTTTAGGAAAATAAGAGTGGCATTATGAACTTAATATACTATAATGTGCCTTCATAATGATAAAGTAGTGAAAATGTCTTAGGATGTTGCCTTCCAATGGATCCATGTGGGAAAATTCTCACAAAGCAGAATTATCTAAAAATCAGAAGATAATCAGAAGAAAGAAACAGTAGAGATGGTCAAATTAATTTCTTTAGTCTTAAATTAAATATCTTGTCATGTTTTTAATAGCCTGTTTTTTCCCCTTGGATAACTTTCCTTTCCACTTAGGCATTATTTGGTCTTTATTCAAGGTCTTGGAACATACCCATGTGATATGCACATTTAATGAAACTGCTCTTCATTCAGGCCCAATATTGTGTCTGGGATAGCTTTCAGTTGTTTTTACACAATAACATCTGCTTGTTTTCACACTTGCATTTGTGGGTATGTAAACCCAAACTGGAGTAATTCATTATTTTCTGGGACTACAGCTTCTTCACTATCAGGTGTTGCTCCCACCTCCTGACCAGGCCACATAAATTGATACTGTTTTGTGGGATGTGGTTGATTTTTGTTGAGTTTCCTGGCACCAGAATGACTTTATAAATACAGAAGGTGTCTGTGTGAGCCACATCCTCTCTGTTACAGTGCTGATGGATACATATTGCCTGTCCATGCCTCTCAACTGTCCTGATGCTCACAGAATGTATATATTTTTGTCTCATGTTGTTGGTCTGTTTCTCATAAACTTTGTATTTTTTGGCAAATCACTGAGGATTAAAGTCACAAAGTCATGACATACATTCATGTTTCTGACTTTGTAGCCCTCATTAGGTCATCAGATAAAGTATGCCTTAACAATCTTATAATAACTGCTACTCACCAACAATGCACTCAAGTCTGCTTATCAATTTACTTGGTAGCATATGTTTTTCTCACGTTCTGTTTTACTGATACAACATTATTATAGTTTTGCAATATAATGATATATGCATGCATGCATATGCAGTGCATTGATGCCTTTTGCTAACAAATACCATTTTAAAATTTGACCACCTATGAACACAGCTGTGACACTCAGTTGTAAGTATATATTGTCATACAGCATCTTTTACAGGGTGATACAAAACACAGAAGGGAGCTAAAAATGTCTAGAACAATCTGCAGGGATGAAGTACTGCAGGGTAGCTGTAAACTGCAATTTGCAAAGGCATATGCAATTGGAAGATGTCAGTGAGGTAATTTATCATCTACAGTTACCCACAGTATAAATTTAATGCAGTCTGTAAGACTTATTACGATTTTGCAAGCTTCTAGCTCCTGTCAAAGAAATTATTATGACAGAGTTGAAATGAACTGGTCACCTGCTGCTATCCTGCAAAAAGTAAGGTTTAAGTTATCATATATCAAAAAGTTTTTTTCTAAGAAACCAGTACCTTATCCCTTTAAGTTTATTGGGCACTGAGGATAAATGAGGGGAAAAATTTTAAAAGGCACCATGCTCTAGTTATTAAGAATTCTAAGATATCTGAAGACAATCCCATGCAACAGCCACTGTTAAAACTGGTAAACATTTTTAATCCCAAGAAGCATTTATTGTGGGAATAAATGAGTGAAACTATAGACATACATTTACTACGTCTGAGATGTTGTGTCACAAAGTGTTACCTTGTTTTCATGGTATGATGACCTCAGAGTTAATATATATAAGTACAGGAGTATGGGGTGTTGCATTCTCTCACACTGTGGGTGCAGGGGAGTTTGATCCCTTGCAATGAACAGCTTTAAAGGAGAACAGTGATTTTCGGCATTCATTTTCTGCTGCATTTTCATTGGTTATTTTTTTCCATATTTCTGATATTTGCAGTTTTATGTCTCAGTAGTTCTGTATGGATCCTTTAAAATCACTTATCTATCTATCTATTTATTTATTTGTTTATGCATGTTTTAATTTACTTATTTATTGACTCTGTCAACTGTGTAGATGGTGTGGTCTAAGGACCCTTTCCAGACATGATTGCTATTTTGGGAGGCACAGAGACACAGCTGATAGTATTATTGTCTCACAGCAAGAGGTTCCCCAGTTCGATTCTCGGCTGAGGTACCTTCTGTGTGGAGTCTACATGTCCTCCCTATGTTTGTGTGGGTGTTCTAATTTTCTCCCATATTCCAAAGACATGTAGTAGGTGGATTGGACACTCTAAACTGGCCATAGGCATGCGTGTGAGTGTGTAACGTGGAAGAACTACAGTGGCAGGGCTTACCACCCGGTGGTGTAAACCTTGGCTCTAGACGATTGTCACTGTTGAAGTAACATCCAACCCCACGTGCTAAAAAGGGAAAAAGGGAGTTGTGGGTGGATTTGATTATGAGCATGATATATGTCAGCACCTTACAGCTATTACCATGGCAATGTCAAGCTGCAGTCAGGTAATAGCTACATGAGTCAGACAGCGGAACATAGTGGTCATAAAAATGGAAAGGATCAGATCGTTAATATCAGGGGTACGCTCATCAAGGTCCTGTTTTCTTGAGTTTGCCCTTTGCTGATCTCTACAGTAATAGTTCTTCCCAGGGATTGTTTTGTATACCCCTAACGACTTCATGGGGAGATTCCTCCAATACACCCCAACTAATTCAAACCTCTTATGAGTTGCACAAGATCAGGAAGGGAACAAATTCAAAAACCAGAAGTTTGATGAATTTGTCCTCAATAATGTGCATTGTACCATCCAAATAAACACTTGTTTAGTCCTGTAGATACAGAAGGTCTAATAAATTGTTGCAGCTGTATTAGGACTATATAAGAGAATTGAATCTCGATACCAACATAGTATTATACTTTTTCTGTAGCCAATCTATAAACTTTTTGGCCTAAATATCATAGTAGGAAAGCAGTGTGTTTATGATATTAACTGTTAGTAAGTTGCATGCTTTTGTTGTGGCTTGTGGACTGCAGTGTTATGAACACAAGACACTCAGAATGAATCTGAACCACTAGTCTTTATCAGAGTGAGAAGAACTGAGGTATTACTGATCCAGCACTATATGCAATCTTTCAAATACAAGCAATTCAGTAAGCAAAATGATGCCATCTTCTGGTGTATGCTATATAACTTGTTGCTAAAGATCCCAAGGTGCTTACTTAATCTAGTCATTTATTTTACTTTATTTTATTTTATCCATTTATTTTATTAGTTTGTTAATCAGGTAAGCTCACTAACACCTTTCAGAGGTGAAATGGGAGCCCCTTCTGATTATGTGATTTTTCAGCCATAAAGACTGCAAGAGGAGACTGAGGGAAACAAGCCTGGATCACAAGATGGTGTTTGTCAGCAGCTCATAGCTTTAATTCTCTATTCTTAACTACTCATCAGTCAGACTTCAACAGTAGAACAGTGTATTTTTTTAATTAAGATTCAAGAGCTGTTACAATGGAACACATAAATATTAAACCATTACAAATGCAAAGAATTATAAATGCATGCTACAATCCCATGGCAACAGACTATGGGGTTGGCCCAATGGGCACTTTAAGGGAGTCCTTTTTTACAGACACAATAAGGACACAATTTGCATGCTTGTGTACAGGTTCAGTGAGCACAACATAAGGGAACAATGAAACTGGACAACACAGGATGAGAAGTTAGGCTTTCCAGAGACATCAGGGGAAGCCACCCGGTGGTGTAAACCTTGGCTGTAGATGATTGTCACTGTTAAAGTGACACACCAGCCCCATGTGCTAAAATGGGAAAAAGGGGTTGCGGATGGATGGATGGATCTGGTCAAGGGGTTAACACTATTTCATTGGCACGGCATATGGGTCCAAGACCTGCACAGTAAATGAACTTGAAGAAATACTGGGTTCTAGATTTACAGTAAAATCTAAGAGCACATGACTTAAAAAACGTTCTTGGTGAGATCATCTGAAGAATATATACTGTGCCTACCAGGAATTCATAATATACTAACTAACAGGGTAATGGGCAAAGTGGGTGATCGAGTCATATTTCTCTGCATTCAAATGATATGTCTGTGTGCTTTATTTCAATATGTCTGTGTGCTTTATTTCAACAACACAAACACACACACACACACACACACACACGCACACGCACGTGCACATACAAGCAGGCAACCACATTCCTATTTTACATGGCTCTCCTTAGCTCTCAGAAATTCTGTAAAAACAAGATTGTTTTATGAAGTGCAGTTCTACTACATTAACTAGCACCTATCATGACAGTTTTCACTGCAGACTAAGGAGGGAAACCAGTGTCTAAAACAGTAAAGACAAATTTTCTTTGTACTTTGGCTAAAAGCCTCCTTTCATGGACTGCTGCCAGCTAATTAATTTATTTGAGTTCTGTTCTTTGCTGGCCTGCATTCACCCTGATCATATCCGCCCCTTTCTTAAAAACACACACGTACTAGAAGAGATTTCATAAACTTGTACTGTTTATTTCAACTTTCCAGTCAATGACAAGTAATTATATAAAGAAAATAAAAGGAGGAAACGTGTTTTAAGGTTGAGTGAGCATGGAAAGGCATGCATGTCATCACATAATTTGAACTAGCTAAAACATGTCATTATTCCACAGTTCTGGAAGTGATGGGCTTCCTTAATAAAACAAGAAAGCAGGCAGCTTGAGTTTATTATAAAAACATATTGTAGCGCACAGTTTGAGAAACAATATTTTTCACTTTTTGTTTTAATTTACAGTTACTGTTCTGCAGTGTATTTACCACAAGACTGGTAAGGCAGTACCTGCTGGTGAATGTTACCGTTATAGTCTAGAAAGGCATGCCCCATCATAGTTTGGAAGGAATAGTGCCTGGGGTTCCATGACATTCCCGCGAGGTAGTGGTGCTGCGGTAGCGTTGTCGCCTCACATTAAGACGTTGTGGTGTTTGATTCTCAGCTAGAACGTCTTCTGTGGGAAGTCATGCGTGAATGGGCGTACCTTCGTTGAAAGTTGTGCGTCAGGGCTGGTAACTTGGCACGTAAAAATCCACTACCAAACCAGAGTTCCGCTGTGGCGACCCCTAACCGGGTTAAGCCGAAAGACACAGTAACGT
The DNA here is from genome assembly GCF_019279795.1 of Protopterus annectens. Taxonomy (NCBI): domain Eukaryota; kingdom Metazoa; phylum Chordata; order Ceratodontiformes; family Protopteridae; genus Protopterus; species Protopterus annectens. The sequence goes on from NC_056743.1 coordinate 688,532,166, forward strand.
GACCAGCATCGCAACTCATACGATGGTTTGACGTTACTGACTTCACACGATGTAGTTCCCAACACCCAGCTTTTTGATACATATTTTTAATTCTTATATTTACAATACAAAACTAATAAATGCAACATGTTGCAATTACAAAAAATTTTAAGAAAAGTCCTTCTCCCAAACAACTGAGAAGCCAGAAGACGGATCTGTGTAATTCTTTGCTAGTAACTACACCGACTGTTGCATCAGCCAGTAAGCTAGCTTTCTGCAAACATTTTAGAGATCTTTGCCAGTGACCATATTAATTCATTGCTTATGCCATCCTCTGTTTTATTTGGCAAATCCGGTTGACACTTTCCTTGTTGGTATTAGTTTTTGTGACCGATTACATGACTGCCTTACAGACATGACATTTAACACTCACATTACAGATCATGCAGAAGGCTTTGATAGGTTTTTACCAGAGGCTTTAAATCAAGGTTGTTAACGAAAGAATAAGAAGCTCAGAAGACACTGGCAGTCTGTTTATTCAAATATAAAATGGATTAAGAAGTGATCTACATGCTGTAGGTCTGATGAATGAAAGTATTATACTATTAAATTTGAAGAAACCTTTTTTATTTACACATTAGATTTTCACAACTCAACTGAGTTCCTCTAGCCATCATACCATAATACCCTAGTGAACTCTGATTCCTTATCTGTAAGGGGAGAGATGACTCGACACGCAGAGTCAGCATCAGAGCCTGACTCAGCATCAGACATCTTGGTCATATTTTTTTAGTAATAATGATGGTGTGGGATGATTCAGATCTACAACAGACCCCCTCCATCATACTCTTTGCAGATGGCATATGCTCATTTACAGAGCAAAAGTATCTCCAACTGTTATCCGAAATACCTTAGCAAGGGCTTTGCCATGCTTTCTACGTCTACTAAACCATAACCTTTTTCTTCACATTGCTAAAACAAAGGCTGTCCTTTTTGGAATGCAGCAAAGCTTAGCCAAAATCCCAAACAACTGGAGGCAACCACATGGCACAGAGAGATAAAGCCCTTACTGTGCCCCAGATGATCTGTGTTTGATTAGTGGCATGGGAGTCGGAAGGCTGCATACTTCTGGGGAGGCCAACAAGGCTCACTGCAATAAGCACCATTTGAGCTTCTTGGGTCTAGCACTGCATAAGCAGTCAGCTGTTTAACTAGGAGGTTTGGCATGTATTGAAGCGCATGCACACCTCTCAATAGCAGTGCTTATGGAGCTCATAATGCTATCAAGCGGGTGGGAGTTAGAGCATACTTCCTGGCAGCAGCATAACTCTGCACCATCATCCTCATCTCGTTTCTGGACTTGGACCATGCATCTGGTAGAGCCTGGGGGGATGCTGAGGAGACTCCAACAGAGCCAGTGAACAAAATAGAGGATCTGGTAACAGCTGATTATCAGCTGCAAGGAGGGGAAAAATCCCAATAATTGGGCAATGAATCTGTGAAATCTTAAATCAGCTGCAACAGTTCAACAATGCAAGTACTCGAGAATTTGGCTTGACCAATGTCTTAACTTCCATTGTAATATCTACACATGGATGGTACCACGCTGGGACATGTTAAGAAATATGTCTCAGATATGAAATATTGTACCTTGGTGAGTACCACAGTAAATTGCAAAGACATTTTTTGTCATCAGTCTACCTCTGTCCCATGAGTTGATCATAGTAATATGCAATTCAGCTCCTGCAATCATTTGCCCTTGGCAACTGATCACAGTGCTTTCCAAGCAATCTCCAGTCAAGTAGTCATATGACTAAAGACTACTGGGAACTGCAAACATTTGGATCTGTAGGGACTACTTTTGCTTTTCAGATATCTGTTTTTGTTTCAATTCTGACAGGAAACTGGATAGAAATGTGGACAGTGGTAATAGTAGGCACTGCCCACAGTGGACTAGAAAAATTTGTTTTAAATTTACCTTACTGTGATTAATGTGCAGGAAGACAGAAAGACCTAAATTCAAGGACAATTTTTACATATCACAGTAGTTCACTCAAAATGTTAACATCATGGAAGGTTTTGTTTAACATGCATTTTTCTGAACATTAAGATTCATGAAACTCTAATGACTGGCATTACTGATTGACTGTAATTCTCAGTGTTTTATCAGAAAATCAACCAAGTATATATTATCACATTTAAGGCACACAACTTCATTTACAGGGTAATACAAAGCACAGAACATATGAGAAAATCAGGAACAGTTGGGAGGTATAGAAGCACCTTCAGTCCTCTATCTATTTTTACCATTTTTGGAGAGCACAGCTGATCGTCAAAAGTGCCTATCTGTGATGGTGAGGATGCACAGATTTCAGCTATACCTCATTAAGGGGAATGTTCCCCATATTGAGAGCTTAAAATTCTGCGTTCCATGTTAAAGGGGTCTGTCACACTTTCCTTGTTATAATTCTTTTAAGCAAATAGCCATTGTAAAAGGTATTGAAATATATTATTTCATCATGACTTTTTAATTAGTGTTAAGAAATAAGCTGTTATTTATCATGCTGTGACCTTCATAGCCAAAGTTATTTTTGAGTGTACCTGTGTTCCTCATTTTGTCCACTTGTTCCATGCTGTGAAAAGTAATGCCCCACATGCTGGAGATGGAATGTTGAGAGTTATGGTGGGCAGATGGTGGAAAACAGAAAATGGCAGTCTGAGGCTGATCACATTAATATGATCACTGCTATTACTCAGTGTGGTGAGTGAGGTCAGTCCTTACTGTTTGAAAGGTCCCAGTTCAAATGCAGTAAGTATAATGGGATTTTCTTTCAATTTTATTTTCTGACAGAAAACTAGATAAATCTCTGGTTAGTGGTAACAATGCACAATGCACACAGTGCAATTAATTGTACTGATCCAGAGCATATCTAAACAACATTACCTTGGTTTGTGATTTACTGTGGAGTTGACTGGTAAGAGTTTTATTTGAATTTATATTTTATTTGTCATCGCTGTTTTGCTGTTTTTCACTGCTCATAGGTTCATAGGTTGGTACTGGGCTATCTGCCCAAAGCCATATATTAGCCCAGCCACGTTGTGCGGTATTCACCGCCCCATTAGTAGACCCTTGTGCTAGCAGCTAGTACCCTTGGCCCCTATCTAGTAGTGTTGTTGGTGTGATCCCCGGTGTAAACTTTCTGTTACCCATCCACTCATCAAGGTTCCTCTTGAAGAGTGGTAGTGAGGGGCTCTGTCTGTCACTGGAGATCCACATCCCGCCCCCAACCCCAGCAAAAAAGACCACAGTGAAGAACTTCTCAAAAGCAAACTTCACACTTCTTAAGACTGGAGTGGTATCCTTCAAGCCAGTGGAAACCACAACCCATGCTGAAATTTCTCCCTCCTCCCCAAAGACGGATGGTGTCCCCGGCTGTGTGCTGCACTCTAACTATATAAAGGACTAAACACACACAAGGCTGCTGTTTAATCTTAGCCTTACTACATAGATACGTAAGTGCAAGAATGGCGCAGCACTGGTCCACTCCCCCACAAAGTGCTTGTCGGGACCGAAATTGGACCACCCCCATAAGCGATTTGTACCCTTGTCTGCAAAGCTATGGATGGACTCATAAATAAAGATATTGGAAACCATAACATGGACACACTGGACACACATCTTACCCTATTTGCTGTGTGTCAAGGAGAGATCTCTCCTCCTGAACTGGGACTTTCACTAAGGCAATTGAAGGCAAGGGATGAGGGTAAGGCAGAGGGGCTTCCTACACTGACCTAGCAGCAACAATAACAACAAACACAATTCCCACACCCCTCCACCATAAATAGAAAAACATATATGTAGCAAGATAGGTTGCAAACACAAGATGTTGCAACAGCCACAGGGCAAGAGTTGCTGGTTAGATGAGAGACTGGTAGCATGTCAGAGTGTAGCCTCCCCACAGGGCAGCCTCTGAGGGCTGTCTCCTGTTTTCTTTTTATTTGTTTATCATTTCTAAACATAGAGGGGCACAATTTAAATTTGTGGATGACAAAATTTGCAGATGACAACAAACTGGGCACCATAATTGACAATCCATCAGACACAGACATCATCAGACACAGACACAGAGAAGAAGTCATGGCCTTAAATGGCTAAAATGTAAATGCCTATAATGTATAGTCAAAAAAAAAATTGCCTAATTACCACAATCCCTGGTAATCCATTAAATAACTAATCCATTAAACAGGGACCTGAGGACCCACTTTGACAGTAACCTCTCTTTTGTTTGCTCTAGTTTGACTGAGTGACAGGAAGACCTTCTCATTTACTGAAGACCTTCTCATCACTATCAGGTCATTGTGATCATCAGAGTCACTCAGGAGATTCCCAGGAGAGTACAGTTGAGTATCAGAGACCAATTGATTGCATGTACAGTTGCCAAGACCCCAAAAAGTTAGGAAAAGAACTTTCCCAAAAAAAAAAAAAAAAAAAGATAAAAGGTGAAACATATCACAATAAAACATGAAGCTGAAGCTGTTATCTGCCAGCTCTATTCGAGAAACTCAGTTCATCTGCATTGACATACTGTCTGCTCAGAGTCCAACTGTGCCCAACAAAACACATCCAAAATGGACATGCTCCACCTCAAACAAACACAATCCACAGAGAACAAAAAGGACAAAATAGACACACACACACACGGACATCACACACACCAGACTGACAGAGAGAGACAGATTCATCTCCACTCACACCTAGACTCTGAATCCTAGTCCAGATCCTCACTGACTCTGAGATGGGATCGTGTCACACGAAAGAATCTTGTGTCACTGAGGGGATCGGATTCTATTCTGTGTCACTCATCATCTCTGTGTCACTGATGGACAGAGGCACAGCAAACTAATGGCAGGGGTATTCTCATCAAACACACTCTGGCTAGGCTTGCTGTATGAACCTATGCCCAGATAGCCCTAGCCTAGTAGCCTAGTATGAGTGAACCTATGTCTTATGTAGATCGGGACCCTGTTCCATAGTAAGGGAAGTCACTGCGAAGGGAATCTATCCCTCCAGCATGTTCTATTCATTGTTGTGTTGAGGTTTATATCCCTAGAGCATGTAGCTCAAGTAGATTTGGTTTTGCTAAGATAGAGCATGTTCAACAATTCTGGGTTGGACATGGCTCAATACATTAGACAGAGATCGCCTCTGAGAAAGCGGGATGCAACAGAGAACAGTCTTAGCTTTTTTAATCATGCTGCATACGGCAACTGTTTGAGGCCAGTAATCCTCTTGGTTAGGTACCTCTGTGGTCTCTCCAGCTGCTGGAGATGTCTAGCCAGGTACATTCCAATTGGTGCATTGTACTCAATAATGGGTCTGATGAGGAAAGGGTAGAGGGGCACCATTACATCCTTAGATCTTGATGCAAACTTTTTCATGATCAGATGGGTCACGTAGAAGGATTTTCTAACCACTTTCGCAACATGGTTATCAAAGGAAAGCTGACTATATACTTGGGTCCCTAGATCCCTTATTTCTTCTTCAGATTTCAGGGGATTACCTCCTATGTTGTAATTTGCGGGTACTCTGTTTTTTCCAAAGGGGATTACTATGCATTTTTTTGCATTTAGCTTGAGACCATGTCTTTGACACCATACATCAGTCTCATTTAGGCCCTTCTGGAGGATCTCCATGTCGGCCGGAGACTCTATTATAGCACCCAGTTTGCAGCCATCTGCAAACTTAGTCAGCCACAGCCCTTCCATGTTTGCCTGTACTTCTGAGAAGTATATGCCAAACAGGAGGGGCCCCAGGACAGAACCCTGAGGCACACCACTCATTACTGGTCTGGATTCGGACATAGATCCCGCTACTCTTACTTTATGGAATCTGTCTGAGAGCCAGTTTGCGATCCATCTTGTGACGTAAGGGTTTATGCCCAGGCTGGTGTGCTTATCAATAATACCTGAATGGGGAATGGTGTCAAATGCTTTAGCAAGGTCAAGGTAAGCCGTGTGTACCTCCTTTCCCTTATCTATAGCCTGAGTAACTGTCTCAAAGAAATCCACCAGGTTCAGGAGGCATGATCTGCCCTTGACGAAGCCGAACTGTATGGGGTCCAGTGACTGGAGGTTCCCAATCTCTCCATTTATGAGTTCCATAATGATTCGCTCCATAGCCTTACAGATCAGACTGGTCAGGCTTATTGGTCGGTAGTTCCCAGGGTCAGTTGTGACCCCCCCTTGTGTAGCGGGACCACCGTTGCCGTGCACCATTCTAGGGGCACATATCCTGTGGAGAGGCTGAGACGGAACAGGGTATTAAGATGCGGGGTTAATTCCTTTTGGAGCTTGCGTATGACACAGCCTGGGACACCATCTGGTACCATGGAGGCAGTGTTTTTTGCTTTAGATAGAGCCTTGTTAACCAATGTATCAGAAATAATTGGACTTACACAATCCCCTGGAATGGTAATAGGCCCTGTAGGTGGTGGTGGTGGGGAATTTGCACTGAACCTGTCAGCCATGATGTTGGCAATGTCAGAAGGGTCAGTGTATTTTGTTCCATTTTGTACTAGCTCAGAACAGACCTGAGTGTTGCCATTTAGGTTTTTGACGTAGCCATAGAAGGCCTTATGGTTATCCTTGGCATCCTTGGCAACTTTCTTTTCAAAATTAGCTTTAGTTGACTTGATGAGGGCCCTCAATTTCTTACTAATGCTGATCAGGGATGATTTTTCTACTTGAGATTTGGCCTTTTTTTGTATAAGTCTCCTCCTTTTATTGTAAAGTTGGCTTATGGCCAGGGTCCACCAGACTGATTTCTTCTTGTTTGAGGAAGGAGTCTTGGTTTTATTTGGGATAGCCCTGTCCATGCAATCCTGAAGATGAATATAGAGTGCCTTGGAGTAGGATTCCGCATCCTGGATATCATTATCCTTCTGCAAGGGAATAGTGAAGCTTTCCACTTCGGATGCAAGTAGTTTGAAGTTTGTTTTGGAAAGGTTTTTGACTATGGTTACTTTGACTGGGGAGGTGGAGGGGTGAGGATGTCCAGGGTTATCAGTTTGTGGTCAGATCTGACCAAGGAGGGAGTGATAATGGGTGTGGTACAATGGGCACCCATATTTATGATGATTAAATCCAATATGTTGTCCCCTCTAGTGGGGGAACATACTAGTTGTTCAAGGGCATTTGAATTTATAAATTCTATTAATCGCTGAGCATAGGAGTCGGAACATTGGTAGTTCACCCAGTCTATACCAGGGTAGTTGAAATCACCCAAGATTATGGTGTTGGGTAGGACCTTTATATTTTCCAATGTCTCAAGGAATGCAGAGTGAGCATCTTGGGACATGGTGGGCGATCTATAACCGGCTACAACTTGAAATGTGGTTTTGCCTGCTGATAGTTGCGCATGGATGATCTCTGGGGCATCATGCTGTGCTAATAACCTGGAGATATGGGTATCCTTGATGAATATGGATACACCTCCACCCTTTGTACTGCGATCCGGTAACTGAGGCCGGAAGGTATGATATGAATTGTAACCTGGCAGTGCTGGGTAGTGTTAGTGTTAGTAGGTAGGAAGGGATAGCTTGTTAACAAGATTTACTTAGATTCATATTTTATTGTTTTGCCTTTGATTTCACTGTTGGTTGTCAGAAAGGGACAGGTTTTAGAGAGGCAAGCTCTAGCCAGCCCAAGGGGCCTAATCAACTATAAATTTACACAGACTGCAGAAAGGAAAATCCAGAGCATATCTAAACAATCCTACCTTGGTTTGTGATTAATTGATCTTTACTGTTAAAAAGAAATGCGTCTGTCAGTGATAGTGAGCAGAAGCTACTGCACACCTTTGCGCGCAACATAGAAATTACAGTTTTTGTCTGGCTTTGCAGAACTTATACCGCGGTGGTACGGTGGTAGCATTGTTACCTCACAGCAAGAGGTTCTCCCGTTCGATTCTCGGCTGGGCTTAGGAGTGCCTTCTGTGTGGAGTCTGCATGTCCTCCCTGCAGTTGGGTAGTGTTCGAAAGACATGCATGCGTAAATGGGTGTGCCTTCGTTGAAGGTTGGGCATCGAGCTGGCACCTCAGCGTTTCGTAAACATCTACTGCCAATCATTAGCGGACTGGAGTTCCGCTGTGACGTCCCCTTACCGGGAAAAGCCGAAAGACAAACCACAACATACGGTCAGAACAACTTTACTGTACTTTAGTGTTTAGTTGTATATTGCTTGTGTGAATTTTGTCATAGAAGTTGATCTAAGTTCTCTTTGAATTCCGTAGTTACTGATTTTGATTATTCTTTTCTTTTGTAATATTTTATTAATTTGAAGCTGAATATGGATACCTTAAATGAGTATGCAATTAGCAATTTCCTAATGCATAACTATCTTGTACAGTGTAATAAATGCTGTGCATATTTAAAGGTAACAGCTAATAACACTGGTGATCCGTGTTCCTTGTGTCAAGACCTGGATGATTTGATTACCATTGCTAGAAGTAAATCTAGACTTGATGATGATTGCACTTGTGGAATTGGCACGGCTTGGAGCACTGTTGTTTCATATATTAATGACTGGATTGATGAACTAAATAATGTTAGGCAAAGAACAAATAGGAAATCATCATTTGGAAATGATGCATCTATTGTCTGCAAAGATCATTCAACCTCTATGAAACAATACGATGCCCCTGACGATTTTGGAATTCTGGATGCAAGTATTCAGCAATCTGAGGATTCAGAGTGTTTAGAAGGAAATAAAAAAAAAAGAAAGAAAAGAAGAAGTCCACAACAAATAACAAGGAAGAAAAATAAACTGATTAATGCTTGTTAAGTAAAGAGAGTAAAAAGGACACTGCCCTGTATGTAACACACAGGTTACAGGAAATGATCATATTTTTCTATCAGGAAACCTTCAGTCTACAGAAAAAGGCATCATTTTTCCAAAACAGAATGTAGAAAAAAGAGGCAAGGGGCAGGTGAAAAGGAAGAAATCCTGATATAAAGAAGGTAGTTGGAGAAGCACCTATTTTTATAAATAAAAGACGGAAGAGTTTTAAGAAAATTTTTCAAGCTAATTTGAGTTTTAACAATAAAAAGAAATGCAAAAAAGAAATGTATACATGCAATAACTGCAAATATTACCATTATTTAAAAGTAGATGCTAGAGATGTGATTATTAATAATAAGCAAATATGTATTCAATGGCATTATTCTTGTACATCTAGGTTTGTTGTTAATTTAGCTAAATGCTCAGGATGTTCATAGGTTCATAGGTTCATAGGTTCATAGGTTCATAGGTTGGTACTAGGCTATCAGCCCTAGGGCCTATGCAAGCCTGGCCATAACAATTCCCTGGCTATTTCTTCCCACATTATTTACTTTCCTGGACCCCTGTCTAGCAGGGCGACTGACGTGATCCCTGGGGTGAATTTCCTTTCTCCCATCCAATCATCAAGGTTCCTCTTGAAGAGGTCCAAAGAGGCACTCTGCTTGACATGTATGGGCAATCTATTCCAGAGTCTGGGGAGTCTCTGGGTCAGGAACCTATCCCTCCAGCATGTTTTGTTTATTGTGATGACAAGGTTTAGATCCCTGGAGTGTAGCTCTGAGGGATTGGGATTTCTTTAAGTGTAGCATGTCCAACAGCTCTGGGTTTGACATGGCCTTGTATGTTAAGCAGAGATCGCCTCTGAGTAGACGATATGCGACAGAGTATAGCTGGAGTTTTTTAAGGCGGTCAGCGTAGGGCATCTTCTTTAGACCTGTGATTCTTTTAGTGAGGTATTTCTGAGGCCTTTCCAGTTGTTGCAGATGTCTTGAGAGGTACATACCAAATGGGGCGTTGTATTCTATAATGGGTCTAATGAGAGATGAGTACAGTGGGACAGTGACCTCCTTTTTTCTGGATGAAAAGCCCTTCGTGATGAGGTGTGCCACATAGAAGGATTTCCTGACTGTTGTGGCGATGTGGTTATCGAAGGTGAGACCACTGTCCACCTGTGTCCCTATGTCTCTTATCACACTTTCTGTGTTTAATGTACTGCCACCTATATGGTAATTCATGGATACATGTTTTTTCCCAAAGGGGATAACAATACATTTCTTGGCATTGAGCTTGAGCCCATGGCTCTGGCACCAAGCATCTGTTTCTGTAAGGCCCTTTTGTAGAGTATCCACATAATTTGGGGATTCACTAATGGCTCCCAGTTTGCAGTCATCTGCAAACTTTGTTAGCCAGAGTCCCTTAGTGTTGACCTGTACTTCAGAGAAGTAGATGCCAAACAAGAGCGGCCCCAGGACTGAACCTTGAGGTACTCCACTTGTCACTTGTCTGGAGCTGGATTTGGAGTCGGCTACTTTTACAGTGTGGGTTCTATCAGTAAGCCATTTAGCAACCCATTGGGTGACATAGGGATTAATGCCCAACTTAGTAAGTTTATCTATGATTCCAGAGTGGGGGATGGTGTCAAAGGCCTTGGCAAGGTCTAGATAGGCTGTGTGGACCACCTTACCCTTGTCCATGGCTCTGGAGACTGATTCAAAGAAGTCAATCAGGTTCAGGAGACAAGATCGGCCCTTCACAAACCCAAACTGGGTGGGGTCCTGCTTACTATGTGGACAGGACTACAAGAGAGTTAACTAGAAGGATATATGAGCATTTATGTGATATTGAGGCTAAATCTCCCTTCATCCCCACACATGCCCCTGCTTAATATAATCAGGAGGGGCAACACAGCACCTTGGGACCACCTACTATTTGATTAGTGGGCACTTTGATAAGGTGCACATTACCATCCATGAGGCTGTCAGTCAGACATTTTGTTACTTTATTAAAGACGTAAAAGCAAAACCAATACAAAAACTGTGAGAATGTTTCTTATAAGGATAAAGAGAAAACATTACTTATGGTATCATTGAAGATAAGGAATAAGTTTCCTGTTTAAAAGCTGGTTAAACAAAATTCAGTTAAAGATGGAGAAATAATGGCATAAATTCTGAAACTGAGGCTTTAGGAAATGTGTATATTAAACATAAATTGTATATATAGAAGTAATTGGACTTTTAAAAGGGATCACAACTACTAGTCATGTTCTTGCAGATATTAAACCTGGATTCATTAGCTCCTTATGAAATGAGCGCTATGGTAGAAGACAAAATAAACATAATTTTGACAGAAAAAAAACATAGCTCCTGCAAAATATTCAGAATGAACCGTTCTTCCTTACCTATACTGAACCTTATTAACTTTGCACACATTTACAGTAACATGGATAGACAAAGTTATAAAGAAAAACAATTGCAAACATTTTGATTTTATTTATTATGCATATATGGTTCAATCCTCCTCGTGAACATTATTCTGCATGCATTGTTCCCACAAATTCTCTTTATTTCTTTGTAGTTAGCAGCTTCCCTTTTCGAAAGATTTTACGTCCAACCTCGTAAATGGATATGAGACTTGGCCCATACTGAATGTTGATGCATTTGTTAGGTTGTACAGAGTTTATAAATTAGCAGTGTTATTTAGGTAGCTTCTTCAGAACAATACTCTCTGCCTCTACTCAAAGACCTTTTGCACTGCTCATAGAAATACAGGTTTCTTCAAAATTAATATTAACCAACTGAGGATTCCTTGAATATAAATGATCATAAAGAAATGATAATGTACAGTTGTTTATATTATTTTGGAATGTAATGTTTACACTACTACAGCTAACTGATACATTTTGTTGCTACCACATAATACCGGCCATTGGTGTTTTCACTACCCACTCGTTATGTACCATTATTAAAGTAATTAATATTATTAATTCCTACAGCAAGTCTACTAATGATAGACGAAAATGTAGAGTTTAGTGGAGTGTTAATGTGAATAAAGACTTGTTTTCCAATATACTGATAACTGTCATTTTGGTTTGCTCTACATGCTGTGCCGGGTTTGATTTTCTTTGATCCTGCTTTTGGTGTTTTGAGTTAATCCTCCGGAACTTGTTTCTTTGCTGTTAGGAGCCGCATCTTGGGAATTTATTAACTGTAGAACTGCAGGAACCCCCAACACTAAATTGATTCAAGATGTCATTAAAGACTCATCTATTCCAGCTAGCTGTCTGTTAACTTTACTTACTGTTTGATTCCTTTTAGCTCAGCCTAATATTTATTTATTTACTTATTTATTTCCTCCTCACTCACGACAGCTATTTGTGTTAGCCTTTATGTTTATTAACGGACATGTTTTCTGTATTGTTACTTTATTTTAAGCAGTTCAATGATCTTGAAATTTTTAGCAAGATTCAGTAAAGCCTACACGGTCAATTTACACTGTGTGCATGTCACTATTCTGGATTGAGTAAGTGTCTCTACACTGAGTGTAGAGCTGCACAAATGAGATAAACACTGTGGCATGGTAATTACAGCATAAGCAGCTGAATGGTATGCTAATCAACCAGTCCAAGATGAAGGAACTATTCAACAAACAATAAGGCAACAGTGTAGACTCAGACTCAAAACCTAATGGAATACAGTCACAGAAAGTAGTCTACACAGAAAGAATGTTAGGGGCTGCTGTTGCTTTAATTCCTGTGTATGTACAACAGGCTGAAGTCTATGCTGCTGCTGCTGCTAACAGACCAAGGACAAGAAGGAGAAGAGTTTTCAGATCCCATTTAACTAATCACAATCTACATTAGGTGGAAATTGTAGAGCACTACAGGGTGGATAGAGACACACTACAGGAATGCTGCAACCTCTATCATCCTCAACTCAGAGCCAGGGCAAACTGAGGATATCCCACACCAATGGAGACAAAGGTATGTGTAGCACTTAGAATTTTATCTACAGGAATCTTTCAGAGACCAACAGGGGACATGCTGGGGGTGTCACAGACATCAGCATCCAGGATCCTCCATCAATTTCTAAATGCTAATCTACAACATGCCAGTGACCACATATATTTTCCCTGTACTCCTGAGGACAGAGCCACAAATATGCAGAAGTTCTACCATGTAGCACACTACCCTGAAGTACTTGGTACCATAGATTATACATGTAGAGAAATTAAGACACCACCCAGGTAACACAGAAGGCTCTACATAAATAGAAAGGGCTTCCACTCTATTAACTGCTAAGTCATATGCAATGCCAAGGAATCATCTTGAATGTGTGTGCTGGCAACCCTGGCAGTTACCACAATTCACATATCTGGCACACCTCCCAAATGTATCAGATGTTCACAAGGGAGAATATCCCACAGTGTCATTTAGAGGATGCAGGTTATGCACTGGAACTGTGGCTGATGATGCCTATCAGAAATGCCCACACACCCACTGAAGAATGCCATAATGAGGCACACATTCAAACCAGAAATATCATAGAGTGTGTATTTGGGGTGCTGAAGTCATGTTTGCGGTGCATATGAACATCTGGGGGAGCCCTGCAGTACAATCTACGTACATGTACTGAAATATTCACCATCTGTGCTATGCTACATAACATCATCCTTAGAAAGCAGCTTCAACAGGATCAACAAGGGGAAGGAGCACACATCCCAGCACTCATGGAAAGTCACCACAGCCCAAGCAGGTGAGGAGTCAGAGGGGGAACCAGCAGCACAACACATAGCAGTGTGTAAACCCAGACTAGTGGCCCACAGAGGAAGCAGACAGAACACCTGCAGACAGGGCATCTTTAAAAGTGTAAAGGTCAAAAAGGATACATTGTTGCAATTTTTGCTTTCCGTCACACAGCGCTGCTAAGCGACATTGCACAGAGGTTAGCAAGGTTCCCCAACACCTGCAGCCATTGATCACCTGCAGACAGAATGCAGACAGTCAATAAATGAAAACAGACACATTCAATTAATTCTGTGGGGCATCAGGCAAACATGCTAAGTGGGCACTCAGCGGCGGTTAACATGCAGAACTTAAGAATGAAATAATGGATTTGTTATCTAACTACTCCTGTGGCAGCAGGTGTAAGTGTAGAGCTGGACTACAGATGGCCCTGGGTTCTAGTACAGGGTAGACAACCTATTTTTACTGTTGTGACAGTCCAGTTCGTAGTAATGAACAGAAAAATACACAAGTGTTATTTCAACATTCTTGTAGCAACAGGTGTAAGTGCACATAGTCCTGGTTTCTAATACAGGACATTACAGACAATTTTACTGTTGTTCTAGTTCCAATTATATTCACTCTCACATATAACACTTTAGATAGTGGAGCTGTTATGAATTATATGTATGAGGGATACGACACCCTTATTGTGTTTTCAGATGTATGACTGAGGGTATACTGTCTGCTATATTTCTATAAGTATAATTCTGCTATCTGGACTTGGATGGCATTCACAATTAAATATTGCACATCTACAACTGAACCTTATACATAAGAACCTTGTCAGATCACACACATACATGTGTAACACCTCAAACTGTCACTTGTATTTATGAATGATTCACGACTATAGCTGAACAGCACTTCCTTTGTGGCAAATATGGAAAATCTCCTCTGTGAAGAAAATGTGTTATGCTTAGGTTTGAATCCTGCACTTTAAAAATCAATGTTATCAGTGTATAAACAAAAAAAAAATGTGTCAGGTCATGAAATTTATGCCCCTAGTGCATGTCTGCAAACTTAACTTACCTAATAGTTACCTTTCAATTTTCAAAATATACTTCCAGGCTATAGCTGCAGACACCCCTCAAACTAAGGTCAAGTGCCAGATTAACGTTCCAATTTAAAATATTTATTTCCTCCCTGCTTGGCACTGCTGCTCTACACTTAATATCATGGAAATGCGGTTGGAATCATTCTCAGGTTTGTGCACGACCAGTAAATGTGATAACAGGAACTGGCAGGAAACCATTAGTTGCCATTACTCTAGTTCTGGTATTAGACATGTCTGGCATTAGAGGGGAAGGGGCCCAGTTTAGGGTGCAGAGGTGGGTGTTCAGGAGTCCAAGATATTTACTGGACTCCTAGTAAAGTGCCACAGCCAAAGGCTTCTGCAGGGGGACTATTCTGGCTCCCAGTACAAGTCTGAGGCTTGGAGTAGTTTGGCTCAGGCTGTATCCAGTGTAGCTGGCATCCCATGCATGGAAAACAGTGTGGGCACCATTTTAATGACCTACAAAGGTGCAAGAGTGATACGTTCAACCAGTGGCTGACAGTTTCAAACTGATGACATCCCACAGCAGTGTTAAGTATGATCATAAAAGAGTATTTTAATACACAGAAAGCTAAATATATGCAAGACTGGAATGCATAATGTTCTTCTTTTCTTTCCTGCTCTTTCCACAGCTGATGCTGAAATAGAGTTTAACCACCAGGATCATGCTGCTTGAATTAAGAGACCGATGGAAGTGAGTGGCATGTATGCAGCACAAGAGAAGTATTATTGTAGCTTTAAAAGTTAAAGATAGAGTTTAGGTTTTCTATACAGTTGTAGCAAATTGAGCATGCATATCCTAACTGTAAAAGCAAGCTTGCATGCATTAGTCTGTAGCACAAACCAACTTTAGGAGTCAAGTGTAAGACTGTAGCCAGAGACTGTGGGTTCAAATACCACAAATAACAAATATGCAATACTGCATTTCTTTAATAATGTTACATAAATTAAACTCTGAACAAGTGGCATAAATGCCCTGCTGTTAACTGTAATCTGCATAACTGGGCCAAGCATATGTGCAATATATGCACATTTCAAGGATTACTTTGAGCAAGCTGTAGTTATAGTGTGCAGTTGTTAGGACATCCACTTAAATGTAATACTTCAGATAAAATAGTTGTATAATTGTGATAATGCATTAAATGTCACATATGATGGTGCTCATTTTCTCTCTTTTTTCCTCTCATCTGAAACCTTATTGCTGTTTTTATTTTCTATTACGCGTCAGCAAGATGTTTCCATGTTATCCATCTATAACAAATCACTAAATGCTTCAGAGCACAGCAAGGTAGGCCAGCCCCAGCGGAAAAGCCTACCCCCACTCCACCGGCTCCAGCATTGATGCCCAGCACATCTGGGACCCAACCTGGCAGCACTGCCTCTGCTGCCCCTGCACTACCTGTACCCTTGGGTAGTACTGCCTCAGGAACTGGAGACATGCTACCCTCCAGGAGTAGTGGAGGAGATGGGGATTTCATCACTCGCCAGGAGTTACCAGGGTTGGTGCACAGGGCTGTGCACCACACCATTGGTGTACACACACACACATACACACACACACACACACACACACACACACACACACACACACATATATATATATATATATATATATATATATATAGATATAGTTACACTTTATAATCTCAAAATACTGAAATTTCGAATTTCAGTATCTCGGCCTATGAAGTGGAATATTTATGTTATGTCAAATTCGTGGTTATGGCTTTACGCTTCGTTATGTCTGGTGTTTTCTGTGGATGGTGGATGGTGTCGTGTTTGGATGTAGGTGTGATTTAAGGTAAGTAAGTGTTTTGTAAGGGTTTTAGGTGGGAGTTTGAATGTATGTGAGTGTGTTTGTTAGTTGTACGTGTGGGTTAGGGTAGGTAGGTGAAAGTATGAGTGTGTAAGTGTTCTATGTGTTGGTGCTTGTATATATGTGATGTATGTGTCTGTGTGTGAGGGACTGTGGAATGTCTGGGTATGAGTTTTCTGCCTTTTCCTGTTTGTGTGATTTCGGAGTTAGTATATATAAGTAGGGGGGTGGGGGTGTGTATGTATTGTAGGTTTGTTTGTGTTTTTGTGTTTGTGTGTGTTTTGTTTGTTGTGGTGTGGGTTGGATGATTGGATGATGTATGTGTTGTGTGGTGTATGGTGTGTTTATGTGCGTGATTTTGGGGTTTCGGGATTAGGAACGTTCGACTTTATGGTCTCAAAATACTGAAATTTGAGATTTCAGTATTTCGAGATTATAAAGTGAATCTATATATATATATATATATATATATATATATATATATATATATATATATATATATATATATACATACATACCATGCACACCAGTCAACTAGCCTGCATTGATCATTATGTCGCATACAGGTATAGCAGTGTCCCTCCTAACACCTCCAGCAGATGTTACAGTGTCAGGATATGTGCCTGATTACCCTCATAAAGTGCAGACATGTCATAATAGTTGTACAAGTGTGCTTGCGCAGAACCATCTCTAATCACTCAGAATCACATATGTCATGTCAGAGACATGGAATTATTGGTGGTATTACTCTGATATTGCCCATGATTGCGCATATTTCTTTTACTGTTGGCCAGGAGCCTTTACCTGTGTCCAACGTGTTGGAGACCTCTGCTAAGATTACATTCATATTCAGGCAAATCAGTTTGCACAGATTCATAGTATGCACCCTACCCTGATTGTATATAACATCCCTGATATATCTCCTCTGCATTGTTCCTGTAAGGTTGCTTATCTAACAAAGACATCTTCCCTATTGTTATGTCACCTTGTGTAACAGTCATAATACACAATTTCACTGTGTAGTCCGTACTGTACCATATTGATATGTGATTGGTGTTCCTGCTACAACTGTCTTCCATTGAAATGCCCGCATCTGCTGTATATTAGGTTGCTTCACCTGTCCTCTTTCCCCATGCACATTCCTACAATTCACCTGTCTGTCCTTATTCAATACACAGACTTCCCCAGAGTGTTTATTTTATATGGCAGTCCCTGTATCCTTACAGATCATTTACACAACTTTTGTACAGAATGCCTGGAATGGGATTTCACAATACTCTGCAATGCATACACTGTCCTGTACTGTGTTTGGAACATGCACATAACTATATGTTAAGCCCTGGTAAACATTGTGGCATTTCTTGCAATCCTGCTAACCTACTGTGCTCTGAGGTTACCAGGTTTGCTATCCCTGCTGCTTTACATGGCTTCCTGACTGGCAACACTGTTGCCAGCCACAAAACTGCTCTTATTTATGTTTAAATGCTGTGTGCGACATGAATATGTAATTAGCGTCACTGCTCACTGTGCATCACCATGCAAACTCTTAAACTTAGTGGAGGCTCCGTGCAAAGCCTACATGGAGTTTATTGAATCCCAGGGTTTGACTATTATATTTCAAAGAACTATAGTAAATGTTACAAGTTATGTCATGTCACCATTATGTGAATGCTATCCTAATGATTTAGGCCATACCAGAAAACATTTACAGAGTTAAAAGTTTGCAGGTCTGCACTTTAAGGAACACAGATGTGTTTTCTGAAGCAGAAGTACAGTACTTTGTACATAGAAGAGGCACATGGTTTCTGTCCTGTAGAGGCTAAAGTTAAAATGATCATGGAGGCGTCAGCTCCTAAAAAGTAAAAGCCATCATGAATGTTTCATCTACAACAAATGCTGATGAGTTCAAATCATATTTGTGTTTGCTTAACTATTACAACAGGTTCTTATCAAACCAGACAACTTTGTTAAAGCTGTCGTATCAGTTTAGAAGTATTAACTATTTTTGTAAAGAACATGAAATGTTATTTGGTAAGTTGAAACTATTGCTAAAGTCTGGTGCACTGCATGCTCATATTCAGCTGATAGACAGTTGATCCCTTAAATAATGCTTCATCTTATAGTGCAGGAATGCACAGGAATGCACAGAATGTCCAAGAGTAGTGGGAGACCACTTTGGCCTTATGTTTTGCATGCTGTGGCCTGCTAGCAAAAAATATTCTAAACTGGACAAGGAAACATGTACTATAATTTGTGGAATCTGAAAATATTTTGGTGGTTACCATGATCATATTTTATCATACATGTATAGCACAAACCACCAGTAGCTTTAATTAATTAAAGGAAACCTGCTGCATAACATGTTGCATAGTGCTGTTTAGAATATATAAATTTTTGGAAAGTATCATGCAAATGGTGATGCAAAGAGTAGGTTAGCAATTCCAGAAAAAATTATGGACTTGGATATACTAGATATTGCCTATGTCTTAGGTGTCATGGACAATCCACCAAACCATAATGATGAAATAAAATTTTATCATGAATTCATGAATGTGTACTAAGATTTACCTGTAATAACTGAACCATGATTCATACCACTGCATTCCAGAAGACTAGCCTTAAATGTCATAGATGGTTACATAATCTTGGATCTAAATTCATCATTCCTCGGCAAGATCATTCTGCACTACTGAAAACATTGACTTGAACTTATGTTGGAATGCCTGTATCCATATCAGAAAGCTTATAAGTTCACAGGTGATTACTACGCTAATGACCCCTGGGGGCCTTTTTAAGCCTAGCCATGATTCCCAATTATATCTGACAAGTTTTGAAACTGTAGGGTTATTTTAAAGAGTATATTTAGGCTTGGGCATGGGTCGTCAAGCATTTATAGGCTGCCTCTGTCTCCTAGAAACAGAGGTACCAAAGCAGTGATAAATTTCTGACTCCTCATCCACTGGTCCAAGTTACATGTGAATTGGTTTAGGGAAGAACTCTGCTTCACTTGGATGAGAAGCCTGTTCCAGAGAAGAGGTAATCTCAAAAACATATACTTGTCCCTGCAATATGTCCTATTTACGTTGTAGATGAGGTTTAGGTCTCTAGATCAGGCAATTCTGAGGCTATATGTTGCAACAGGTCAGAGTGGGATCAGTGGGTGTGCTGTAGGCCAGACATAAATTGCCTCTTAGCAATCTGTAGAAGACTGAGCACAGGGAAAGAGCTTTGAGGTGGCCTGTGTAGGATGTGTTGTTTAAACCATGTATTCTTTTTGTGAGGAACAACCATGGACACTCCAGTTGTGGCCTATCCCTAGTTAAGTATATACCAAAGGGGGCATTGTACTCATAACTGGTCTGATAAGGGTCAAGTACAGTGGAAAAATGGCAGCCTTGGCCTAGATACCATACCCTTGTTTATAAGCTGCACAATATAAATGATTTCTTTACTATTCCAGATAATGATAGTCAAAGGCCAGCTTACTGTTTACTTGTGTTCTCAAATCCCTGACTGTTGGGTCTACCCTTAGGGGTGTATTATCAGTGTGGTAGTTTCCAGGGATAACCATCTTCCCAAAGGATGTTATTATGCCTGTTTTGGCATTTAGTTTTAGACCATGTCTCTGGCACTAATACTTAGTCTGTATCAGGCCTTCTTGGAGGGCACTGGTGTCACTGGGGGATTCAATGACTGCACCTAGTTTGAAAATGTCTGCAGACTTGATCAACCAGAGGCCACTGACATTGGCCTTGACTTCAGAGAAATAATGCTAAAAAGGACAGGTCCCAGCATCGAGCCTTGCGAGATTCCTCTAGTTACTGGTCTCTTGGATAAGGCAGACCCCCTATCCTGACTTCCTATCTGTCAGCTGGCTGGCTATTCAGCATGTGACATAGGGGTTTATACCTAATTTCATGAGTCTGTCTACAATGCCAAAATGGGGTATTGTGCCAACTGCTTTGGCCAGGTCAAAGTATGCAGTTTGCACTATTTTGCCATCATCCATTGCTTTTATGACCTTCTCAAAGACATCCACCAGGTTGAGAAGGCATTACCTACCCTTAACAAAACCAGTCCAGATCATATGATCATATGTACTTGTGGTCTGATATGGCTAAAGATATAGAAAAGAAAGTAGACCTACCACGACAGCAAACCAAACACATAAACACATAAAAACATACTCGGAGGCTCTAAATAAAAATCTGCCTAAGCAGCAGAGACCTCCAAAGCAGACACCCAAGCAACCGCTACCCCAAAACAAAACACGTGCAACACATAGCTCACAAAGCCAGTCTGCCAAACAGTCACAGCCCTTAAGACTAAACAACACACCTGATACACTTGTAATAGGTGACTCTATCGTCAGGCACACTGAAGTCCTGCTCACCAGGCTGAAAAAGGAGAAGGTCACGGTGAGCTGCCAGTCGGGCGCTAGGATCCGCCACATAACACAAGCACTCAGGTCACTCCAAGGCAAGTACAAATATGACTCAGTCATTGTCCATGCTGGTGTGAATGACCTGAGACATACCTCCCTGGACTACATGAAAAGAGACATAGAGGAGCTCTCTGAGCATGTAGCCCAGGCCAGTATGACCATGACCTTGAGTAGCATCTTACCCTCACCAAGAATGATGCCACAATATGAAGACAAGATGATCAATTTCAACAATTGGCTTAAGTATTGGTGTCATTCAAAGGGGATCCAATGCATGTCAGCCTGGGATGACATGCTTGACAAGCCATGATGCTTTGCTAGGGATGGCTTGCACCTGTCACCCCTAGACTTTCAGATATTGGCAAAGGTTCTTGCTACCCCCATAGTGCCTTTTTTAGGCAAGGCTCAAAAGACAAACCCACCTCCATAGGTATCACAAGGGATAAGAAACTAATAGAAATGCTACTCAACGCCAGAAGTCTAAACCTCAAGATGCATGCACTCGAAACTCTCCTTAGCATGGAGAACATCGATATCTATGCAGTAACAGAAACCTGGTTCAAGGCTCCCGAGAGCACCCCAGCACTACCAGGTTATACCTCATACCATGCTTTTCGGCCCCAAAACTTGGACTGAACCACAAAGGAGGGGGAGTATCAATATTCGTCAAAGATACCCACACCTCCAGGTTGGTGGCACAGCACGAAGCATCAGAGACTATCCATGTGCAACTAACAGTGGGTAAAACTGCCTTCCAGTTTATATCCTGCTACAGACCACTCTCCCAAACCCAGGAACCCCACTCGGCCTTCCTGAGAACACTAGAAAATATGAAGGTCTCTCCAAACACCATTATATTGGGTGACTT
Organism: Protopterus annectens; assembly: GCF_019279795.1. Lineage (NCBI taxonomy): Eukaryota > Metazoa > Chordata > Ceratodontiformes > Protopteridae > Protopterus > Protopterus annectens. Next base: position 688,553,949 of record NC_056743.1, read on the forward strand.
CAACTACCCAAACATAGACTGGGAGCATTACTCTAGCTCCAACACCCTAGCCCAAAGGTTCCTAGAATTTATAAACTCAAATGCTATGGAACAACTTGTTACCACTCCCACAAGAGGGGAAAACATACTGGACCTGATCATCACCAATATGGGGACTCTATGCTCCAGACCAGAAGTGTATCCCTCACTGTTAAGATCAGACCATAAACTAATCTCACTGGATATTCACATCCCAACTTCACCCCCTGCCCTGAAAACCACAGTGAAAAACTTCTCTAAAGCAAATTTCACATTCCTCAAAACCGAGGTGGAATCCTTCAAAGCCCCCGGGCCTGTGGAAAATACGGCCCAGACCGCAGAATCCTTTATAAAGGCATTCTATGAACACTTTCAGGAATGCATGGATCATGCAATCCCAAATAAAACCAAGACCCAATCCTCCAAAGGCAGACGTCCTGTCTGGTAGACCCCAGCCATAAACAAACTATATAATAGAAGGAGGAAGCTACTACATGATAGAGCAAAATCCCAAAAAGGGAAGGCATCTCTGATCAGTATTAGCAAAAAACTATGGGCACTCAATCGTCTAAGGCCAGCTTCGAGAGAAAAATTGCACAGGACACTAAGGATAAGCACAAGGCTTTCTTTAGTTATGTTAGGAACCTGGGTGGGAATTCCCAGATATGCTCAGAATTAGTCCAAAATGACAAAAAATACACCGAACCCACAGACATTGCCAACATCCTAGCTGACAGGTTCAGCAACCCCACCAAAGGGCAAATATCTATCCCAGCAGAGTGCTGTCCCCCTGACATCTCAGATGCTCAGGTAAGAGCTGCCCTCTCCAAAGCAAAAAACACAGCATCAATGGGACCAGACGGTGTCTCGGACTGCATCCTACATGAACTCCAAGAAGAGCTAAACCCAAACATAAAACTACTGTTCAATCTCAGCCTTACTACAGGATATGTACCCAAAGAGTGGCGTACAGCAACAGTGGTCCCTCTCCACAAAGGTGGTGCCTCAACGGATCCTGGAAACTATCGCCCATAAGCCTGACTAGCTTGGTCAGCAAAGCTATGGAAAGGATCATCATGGACCTCATAAATAAAGATATTGGGGACCTACAGACACTGGATCCTACCCAGTTCGGCTTTGTTAAGGGCAGATCCTGCCTCTTAAACCTGGTTGATTTCTTTGAAACAGTCACCAAGGCCATTGACGAGGGTAGGTGGTCCACACAGTCTACCTGGACCTCGCAAAAGCCTTCGATACAATACCCCACTCGAGCATTATAGATAAGCTCACCAGCTTAAATATAAACCCCTATGTCACTAGATGGGTTGCAAACTGGCTCAAGGACAGAACCCACATGGTTAGAATTGCTGGAGCCATGTCAGACTCCAAACCAGTTACAAGTGGCGTCCCACAAGGCTCAGTCCTGGGACCTCTCTTGTTCGGTATATATTTCTCGGAGGTACAGGCCAACATGGAAGGACTGTGGCTGACCAAGTTTGCAGATGACTGCAAATCGACTCTCCAGCCGACACAAGCATCCTCCAAAAGGGCCTCATAGAAACAGACAACTGGTTGCAGAGCCATGGCCTCAAGCTAAACGCCAAAAAGTGTATAGTCATCCCCTTTGGAAAAAACAAAGTGCCCACAAATTACCACATAGGTGGTAATCCATTAAGTACAGAAGAAGTAATTAGGGACCTGGGGACCCAAGTTGATAGCAATCTCTCATTTGACAACCACATGGCCAAAGTGGTTAGAAAAACATTTTATATAGCCCACCTAATCATGAAGGGATTCACATGTAGATCAGGGGAGGTCATCGTGCCTCTTTCCTCATCCCTCGTCAGGCCCATAATTGAGTACGGTGCCCCTTTTGGGATGTACCTTACCAGACACCTGCAGCAACTGGAAAGACCCCAAAAGTACCTCACCAAGAGGATCAAAGGGCTCAAACAGATGCCATATGCTTCCCGGTTAAAGAAACTCCAGCTCTACTCAGTGGCATACCACCTGCTCAGAGGCGATCTGTGCCTGATGTATAAAGCCATGTCCAACCCGGAATTAATGGACATGCTGCACCTCAGAAAATCCAATTTCCATCGAGCTACGCGCTTGAGAGACTTGAACCTCAGCACTGAAATAAATAGGACATGCTGGAGGGACAGATTCATAACCCAGAGGCTCCCTTCACTCTGGAATAAAATCCCAGTCCAGGTTAGGCAGAGTCCCTCACTGACTCTCTTCAAGAGGAATCTTGATGAGTGGATGGGAGATCGTAGGTTTACCCCGGGTATCACTTCTGTGTCACTGTTAGACAGAGGCACAGTATACTAACCTCGAAAAATGGCATAGCAAAATTAATTTAAAATGGGTGGCAAAAGCCAAACACACTCTGGCTAGGCTTATAAATGCCCTAGGGCAGATAGCCTAGTATGAACCTATGAACCTATTTGATAACTGTAAAGCGTACATAAAGACACTACCAACTGCACCTTTACCTGCCACAGGAATGGTCTGATAAACTATGGATTAATCTACATATAAGTTCCAGGTCCCAGTTTTAAAAGACATCATTTAAAATTTTACATATGAGCCAACACAAAAATAATTTAAGTGGTGCCCCTCTGTGGAGTCCAGTGTCACCCTACATTCTCTTTTTCCTCATATCCTCACTACCCATGTCACATCTCTAGTACTCCTCTTCCACTTTATTGCACTTCTCTCTCTTTCTACTTTTGCTATTATACAGCTTTGCACATATAATATAATCCTTCTCTGACCTCCCTCACTCTCTCTCTCGTACTACATAACATCTCCTTCTACCTTTATATTCACAATTCATACCTATTGTTTTGATAACAGTGACTTCCTATTGTCCTATATTTCTGTAAATGTTGCTTATTATTTTAACCCTTTGTTTGTCAAGTGTTTTACCATTTGTAATCTTTTGTTCTACATTGCAGAGCTTTTCTCATCGGGCCTCTACTGAAAATGGGCTTTTGGCCCAGTTGGACTATCCTGGTAAAAAAAAAACAGAAGTAAAATGCATTAATTTACTGCTATTACCAACGTTATTCCATGGAGAAGGGAGGATTGCTCTTGTAGCAGCCTCCATTTAACAAATTGCTCTTCTTGCACTTACTGATATCATAACAATCAATGCCGACCACACTGTATGTGGACTCTGTTGGCCTATTCCTTGGAAACATATTTTTAGTGCCGACAGATGGTCATTTGAATTGGATGAATATGTATGCTGTGGATTTTCTAACTTCTCAAATATCTTGGAAAAGTAAGGCACCTATTTAGTAGACATAGCATTTTAGAAATGGTAGTTTCTATTTACTAGTGTGGATTAATTTGCAAACATTAGGAAGGAAAAAAGCAAATCATCATATAACTTCCATTACACTTCATGCCTCATTTTATCACCTGATACAGAAAGTTGTACAGATTTTGAAGGAAGGCATAAGAAAATGAAAGAAAAAGCTGGGGATACAAAATACATTTAACTGTATAATTAAACCTCACCTGATAAAGGATATGTCCCCTTCAACAGTGCATATGTCATGAAGGTTGAGATTCACATTCAGCCTGCTTCTACCTAATTTGAAAGCGCTAAGTCTGAGGGAAAGAACAATGAACTCAGAAGGAGACTCATGAAGGAGGCCTCCTGGAGATGAAGTCTGCTATGTGGGACTACAGTTATACCAGTAAATGACTTCCAGGATCAACTGAGAGTTGTTCAGAATCATTGTATACTGTAGCAGTCATGAAGGATGGTCAATTTATAATGAGGCACAGAGATCAAATAAAGGCAAAATTAAGTTAGCCTGAACCAGCCTGTAAATATAAAAATGAGATGGAAGCTTCACTGAGCTATTAGGAAGTTACCCCACTGCATTACCAGAGTCATGAAGGCATTCTAGTTTCACTGACTGTGTGGTAATCTACCCAGACCTTTCTAGTTAGAAAAATGACATTAATGACTTAATGACTGCAGTGTCAAATTACCTGTCAGTGCTGTATAGTGAAATGTATAAAGTTTTATGTGTTCAAAATCCATGTCATTTGTAAAACAGTTTCCTGCATTAAAATTACAATTTAACATGATTTCAGAGTATAAAGGGACTGGTAACTTGTGTATTCAAATGTTATGTCATTAAGTGGTGCATTTGTTTGGAGAAAAAAACATTTAGCAGTGATGCATTTCAAATTATATCCAGATGGAACTATTTTAATCGTCACATTTACTGAAACTACTGCTTTGCTGACATTTTCATGTTGCTTTTGCTGCGGAGATGATCTTCAGCCTTTAGCGCAACATGGACCTTACAAAATGTCACTATCATAGATTTTTACAGAATTTTATGATTTTAAATTTGTAGGAGAATGTTTTTGTCAAACAAATCTGAATGACTTATTTGAATAAGTCACACAAAAAGTGAATGGAGGACAGCTACTGTGTCTTACATGAACCATAGTGAGGCCAGCATGCAAAGTGCTGCTCACTGTGAGATTGTTGATACCATAGCTGCTCACACATGACAGTTCAAGGGAGTAAGTCCTCCTCTTTTGTTGCTTATTTCTTGTAGGTGTAATGTTTTACTGTCTCATTTGTACTAGTTATTTTTCCCTAACTTTCTGAGACTGCAGTGTTCTACAGATAAAGTAAAGCAGACATTTCACTTTGTGTTTAAATTACCTGTTTAACTGTTGTAGGCTGGTTGTAGGCTACACACTCAAGTGGGATAGCCATTTCTGTGCATTTAAAGTGTTTTTTTTATTGTATCTGCTTTATTTTCTGAAAAAAAAAAACCCAAAAAACAAAAAAAAACTTGTTTTCCTGCCTTTCTAAGCTAGTATAGTCCGGTTTTCAGGTTAGTGCTGAATTCAGGGCTGTGTTACAAGTTTCTGTGTTTGCTCATACCTTACTTGAATAGAAGGAAGTTTCTCTGTTCACTGTGAGAGAGGGAGCTTTGAGCAGTCTATCTGTCCCTAGAGGAGTGGTTTCAGACCAGAAATTAGTATTTTATTGGCCCTTTTGGGCTACTTTCTATCTCTTTCATTTCCCTGCTATAAAACCCGCATTTGCACGGTTTTGCGAGCCGGGCAGCGCCGGTTAACTAAGGTATAACTATTCGCGGCTCCACAAACTCTACTCTTCAATTTTACCCTTGGAACTAGACAAACTTTCAAGTTAAGCACTCAAACCATTCACTTCTCATCCCGGCACTTGCTCAAAACTCATAGCAAGCACTAATAAACCTTAGCACTAGCCCCCCCCCCATACTGTAGAGAAGGACACGGCTCTCTATTCGACCTTATCAGCCAATCAATAAAACAGTTCACTGTACCTATCCAGGCATGTTGAAAGGACAGTTTCAGGTGTACTCTCCGGTCCATCTAGTGAATCTGGGCATTTTGAGGCAATGTTACAATTGCCTCGTGTACACCAACAACCCTCTCCTCCTTTCACCAAACATTAATACATGCGAGAGATGCAATTATACAGCCAAACTGGAGGCTAAGCTCTCTCAACCCAAGAATGGACCAGGCAGTCAAGAGAAGAAGGGAATTACTTGCATCACACCACCAGTCTCACACAGACCTATGATACCAGCATCAGCAAAAAACACACATAAATACACAACAACATACTCGGAAGTTCTAAATAAAAATCTGTAAAAGCAACAGAGACCTCCAAAGCAGACATCCAAGCAACCCCCACCCACCAACACAAACCATGAAACACATACTTCACAAAACCAGTGTGCCACGCAATCACAGTCCTTAAGGCAAAATAACATACCCAGCACACTAGTAATAGGTGACTCTATAGTCAGGAACACTGACGTCCCACTCACTAGGCTGAACAAGGAAAAGGTTACTGTTAGCTGCCTGTCGGGTGCCAGGATCCGCCACATAACACAAGCACTCAGGTCACTCCAGAACAAGTACAAATATGACTCTGTCATTGTCCATGTTGGTGTGAATGACCTGAGCCGTACCTCCCTGGACTACATGAAAAGAGACATGGAGGAGCTCTCTGATCATGTAGCCCAGGCCGGTATGATGCTGACCCGTAGTAGCATCCTGCCCTCACCAAGATTGATACCATGGTATACAGAAAGAATTATCAATTTCAACAATTGGCTAAGCTTCTGGTGTCATTCAAAAGGGATCCAGTGTCTGTCAGCCTGGGATGACATGCTCAACAAGCCACGCTGCTTCACTAGAGATGGCTTGCACCTGTCGCCCTTTGGCTTTCGAATACTGGCTAAGGCTCTTGCCACCCCCATAGTGCCTTTTTTAGGCTAGGCTCAAAAGACAAACCCATCGCTGTAAATAACAAAAGTAACAAACAACTGAGGGTAATGCTACTCAATGCCAAAAGTCTAAACCTCAAAATGCATGCACTCGAGGCACTCGTCAATATGGAGAAAATCGATATATGTGCAGTAACAGAAACCTGGTTTAAGGCTCCAGAGAGCCCCCAAGCACTACCAAGCTACAACTCATACCAAACATTTTGGCCACAAAACCCGGACCGAAATACAAAAGTCGCGGGAGTATCCATATTCATCAAGGATACCCACACCTCCAGGTTAGTGGCACAGCACGATGCTTCAGAGATCATCCACTTGCAACTAACAACGTGCAAAAATGCTATTCAAATTATAGCTTGCTAGAGATCACCCAGCATGTCCCAGGACCCCTACTCCACATTCCTGGAAACACTGGGAAACATAAAGGTCCTACCAAACACCCTGATATTGGGTGATTTCAATTACCCAAACATTAACTGGTACAAACTCCCTTGCCCAACATTTACTAGAATTTATAAACTCAAACTCCCTGGATCAACTGGTCAACGCCCCCACCAGAGGTGACAACATATTGGACCTGGTCATCACCAACATGGGCGATCGGTGTTCCACACTGGAGGTCAACCCCTCGCTGGTTAGATCTGACCATAAACTAATCACTCTGGATATCCACATTCCGCCACCACCCCCCGGTCAAAGAAACCACCGTGAAAAACTTTTCAAAATCAAACTTCACGTTACTTAAGACCGAGGTGGGAAGTTTCAAAGCCCCCATGCTAAAGGATAACACTGTCCAAGCTGCAAAATCCTTTACTAATGCACTCTATGGGCACCTACAAGAATGCATGGATCATGCCATCCCAAACAAAACCAAGACTCACTTCTCCAAGAAAAGGAAACCAGTCTGGTGGACCTCTGCCATAAACAAGCTATACAATAGAAGGAAGAAACTAGTACAGAAGAGTAAAATCCCAAGAAGGGAAGACATCCCTGATCAGTATCAGCAAGAAACTATGATCTCTCATAAAATCATGCAAGGCTAGCTTCGAAAGAAAAATTGCCATGGACTCCAAAGATAACCACAAGGCATTCTTTAGCTATGTCAAGACTCTAAGTGGCAATTCTCAGATATGCTCGGAGTTAGTGCAGAATGGCACAAAATACATTGAACCGACTGATATAGCCAACATCCTGGCAGACAGGATCAGTGCAAACTTTACCCTGTCTCACCCCCAAAAGGGCCCATAACTATACCAGAAGAATGCAGTGCCCCTGTCACAGACACTTAGGTTAAAACAGCCCTCTCCAAAGCCAAAAATACAGCATCAATGGGACGGGATGGTTTCCCAGGCTGCGTCCTACATGAGCTCAAAGATGAACTAACCCCTCACCTAATCACACTGTTTAAACTCAGCCTCTCCACAGGCTACATGCCCACAGAGTGGCACACAGCAACGGTTATTCCGCTCCACAAAGGTGGAGCCACAATGGACCCCAGGAAGTATCGCCCTATAAGCTTGACTAGCTTGGTCTGCAAAGCTATGGAATGCATCATCATGGATCTCATTAACAGAGACATTGGAAACCTCCAAACACTGGACCCTACCCAGTTAGGCTTTGTTAAGGGCAGATCATGCCTCCTAAACCTGGTGGACTTCTTTGAGACAGTTACCAAGGCTATATATGAGAGAAAGGTGGTCCACACAGCCTACCTAGACCTCGCAAAGGCCTTCGACACCATTCCCCACTCAGGTATTATAGACAAGCTCACCAGCCTGAACATAAACCCCTACATCATGAGATGGGTTGCCAACCTGGCTCATGGACAGAACCCACATGGTAAGAGTTGCGGGAGCTAGGTCTGACTCTAAACCAGTTACAAGTGGTGTTCCCCAGGGCTCAGTCCTAGGACCCCTTCCTGTTCGGCATATACTTCTCAGAGGTACAGACAAGCACAGGAGGACTATGGCTGACCAAGTTCACAGATGACTGCAAACTAGGGGCTATAATTGACTCTCCGGTTGACACAGACATTCTCTAAAAGGGTTTCACTGAGACAGATACCTGGTGTCCAAACCATGGCATCAAGCTAAATGCCAAAAAGTGCATAGTCATTCCCTTTGGAAAAAGCAAAGTACCCACAAACTACCACATAGGTGGTAGCCCCCTAAATACGGAAGACATAATAAGGGATCTGGGGACACAAGTAGATAGTAACCTCTCCTTTGATAATCACATTGCCAAAGTGGTTAGAAAATCCTTCTATGTGGCCCACCTAATCACAAAAGGGTTTGCATCCAGATTGAAAGAGGTCATTGGGTCCCTCTACGGATCACTCATCAGACCCATCATAGAGTACAATGCCCCATTTGGGATGTACCTTACAAGACACCTGCAACAACTGGAAAGACCACAGAAGTACCTCACCAAGAGGATCACTGGCCTCAAGCAGATGCCCTATGCAGCTCGACTGAAGAAACTCCAACTGTACTCGGTTGCATACCGACTACTCAGAGGTGACCTCTGCCTGACATACAAGGCCATGTCCAACCCAGACTTGATGGACATACTCCACCTAAAGAAAACCATATCCCCTCGAGCCACACACTCCAAGGATCTAAACCTCACTGCAACAATAAATAGGATGTGTTGGAGGGATAGATTCCTGTCCCAGAGACGTCCCATGCTTTGGAATAAGATCCCAATCTACATAAGGAAGAGCTCCTCGTTAACCCTCTTCAAGAGAAACCTTGATGAGTGGATGGGAAGTAGAAAGTTTACCCCAGGGATCACTTCAATGGCTCTGCTGTACAGAGGCACAGGGAACTAATCTAAGGGGGCGGCGAAAGCCAACACATTCTGGCTAGGCTTATAAATGCCTTCAGGCAGATAGCCTAGTACCTACCTATGAACCTATGAACCTATGTTTCTAATCACTGTCTCAGAGATGCAGTAACCTTGGAATGAGAATAATAAATTAAGGCTAGGGGGTGCAGAAACACTTTTTGTTTGATATTTTATGATTTGGAAATTTGCTCTTAACTGTAAAGGGTTGATTACATATATTACAACCATATGTGCACTTCAACTATCAGATTTAAACTGAGCTCTGTGTGAAATTGTGTATTAATCATGGTGGTGTTAAGTATTAGTAATGAAGTCAGTGAATCTTGTTCTGTTCACCCTAGGATCACAATTGTGAAAGTGGTAAATGTATGGTTGAATAAGAATTAATTAGGTGGGTTGAAAATTTGTTGGGTGGTAAAATGCAGACTGGGAGTAGACCGAGAGGTACATTAGCAGTATTTACTTATAATATGCTACCATTTGTCACTAACTACTTCTACGATTTGTGCTGTGTTGGTCTTGTTGTTTGCTTGGTTTATTGTATGTGTCTCATGCCCTTCAATGACTTGTTTTATTAGGTAAGTTACTGCATGACTTGGTAAAACTTCCAGTAACTTTCTCATTTATGATGGCTGGGCGTTAAGTCGAAGAATGAAACAGTCATGTTTTATCTCACAGAAATGATTCCATATCTAAATACGTGAGGCTGTAACTACATTTGTGCACATTCTTTTTTCCTTGTCTCTTTATGTTTCAGTCTGTTTTTCCATGCATGATTTTTCATTTGTTAACTCATATCTCTGGTAGTATATCCATGACTGATCTATAGTATGTAAGCTGACAGATGTAAAGTCCAGGCATTTTATATAAAGAACTGTGGAGATGCTGCTATTTCTCCAGTTCACTTTTTTATCAAAAAAGAGGCATACAAATCTGTCATTCTCTCATCCTGTTTTTGTTTCTCTGTCTTGGCACAGATATTGGAATGGTATATCTGGTTCTGTTCATAAGTCAAACTAGAAAAAGTCCCTGATTATGCAATCAAGGCATAGTGGGTGACACTAAAAAATGCATGCCTGAAATGCAAACGATACCTATAGGGCCTTTTTTGTGCAAGAAGCTGGAAACAAGCAATATGCTGAGGAAAGACATCTGAAAGGAGCTTATTGACTGTTGTAAGCTCATCTTGGCACTACTTTGTATAAGAAATCAGTGGGTGTAGTATTTCATACAGGAAGCTGCAAGGTAGAACTACAGAATACATGACTTTAGGTACAGCATGTGAGGGGTAGAGGCATGCTAGGCAGGTCTCTCGGATTATACTTTATGGATGTATTTATTTCATAGGTTCATAGATTAGTACTAGGCTAACTACCCTTGTGGGCCTTTTCAAGCCTAGCCAATTACCCCATGTGAGAATCAAAACCTGCACCTTGTGTCTATAAGGTAAACACCTTAATTGTTATGCCATCCTCCCACCCAAATAAACTGCCTCTGCAAGGCTCGAACTCAGGACCCTGTACACTATAGTCACAGTAATCAACCACTAAACCATCATAGCAAATTTGTTTGCATTCTTGTTTCCAGGTGGTTTCCCCGGAGCATTTAGTCCTTTTTTCAGGGAAGACTTAGAAAGAAACATACATACAAAGAAGAAATAGCATCATACTACCCTAAGCCCAATCAGGGCTTAATTACTATCATAGATTTAACTTATCAGATATTATTACCATTATATCACACATGCACACATGCATATATATAGACACACCTGCACGCACACGCACACACTCATAAATGACATACACATACTGTACATGATTGTTGATGGCTTTTACTATTGGGGTTCCTCCTGTTCATTGCAACAAAGACAAAATATACTGGTGGGATTTTGGATCAAAGCTTAACTTAATTTTAAATGATATTATTTCTTGACTGGAGTGGTCAGAAACAGACCCAAAAGATTATATTGATCAGGGACAGCAAGTGGGAGCAACTGTGGAGCAAGAAAATAGCAACACTAAGAATATGTGTAACCTTTCTGACCTTGATCTCATGCCTTAACTGCCTTTTGTCAATATGGCATTCAGCAACTGTATACCTTATGCTAAGTTTATTCCCTCTGTTCCATAACTGAATTAGGGTACAAGACTACCATTTGGAACAACTTGTGTAATGGTGTCTTTGGGTGGTGCTGCCACTACTCATGACTATTCCACATAGATGTATGGACTCTCATATTACACTAATAACCTAAATGACCATTATCCAGTTCTCTCCATCTGGACATTTAAAATCAAAACCTTGCATTTACAATATATGTATAGTTATCCAGTCCCAAAATGTATGGATTCCATACTACTCTTTCACCTCAAGAAATTAAAATGGTATCTCAGATTCAATTTGACCTGCCCCATCACTAAGTACTCCCATCTTGAGAATTTTTTCACTGACCTACAGGATTTTCTTTTACTGCTAGAAAGAAACGAGTTCAGGATTAAAGGTGCATCTGTCTAACTTGTTAGCTGCATGCCCAATTTAGAGAAAGGGACAAAGCTTCTCATAATTGAAAGACAGCTCCTCAAGTTGAAAATGTAACTCTGTATACTTTACATCAAAATTAAAAAAAGAGTAAAGATGTGACTAATTCCCTAATGTCTAGATATCTAAAAAAAAAAAAACAAATTACAATGGCATGTTTCCCAACACTCTTCTGGAAAGCTATCAGACACCTGACAGTAACATCACAGATTCATCTACCCCTGTGTTCCTCTCTGCCATGTTCTTAGCCCAAATGAATTTAAAGATAAAAAGTACCTAAAGAAACTCAAAATCAGTCAATAACACTGGAAACATACTTACCAAGTAACAATCCCACTTTTGACCCCACTACTACATTTTATTTCAAAAGAATCTCTGAAAAGGCTGTTTACACAATTTTCATACTGTTTGGTCATTCTAAAGTACATCCTGTGTTCTAAATATGTCTGTTTCACTGATTGCCAAACCTCTCACTGATTTCTTTAACCTTTAGCTCACTTCAGGTTTATTCTCATCACATTTGAACATGCCTACATCTCCCTTCCCAAATAACAAAATCCCAAAGACTTGAAGGACTTTAGACTGATTTCTAACCTCTGCCCACTAAAAGAATCGTTGAAAATTAGTGTACAAAGAGGTTATTGATCCCACTGGCAAACACGACTCCTGACTAATAGGTTCATAGGTTCATACTAGGCTATCTGCCCAAGGGCATTTATAAGCCTAGCCCATAGTTATGTGGCTTTCGCCACCCCTTTAGTTTGAATAAAAACTATGCCTATTATTTTGCTGTGCCTCTGTCAAGCAGTAACACTGAAGTAATCCCTGGGGTATATCTGCGATCTCCCATCCATTGGTCAAGATTCCTCTTGAACAAGGCCAGCGAGGTACTCTGCCTCACATGTACCGCGATTTTGTTCCACAGCATAGGGAGTCTCTGGGTGATGAATCTGTCCCTCCAGCACGTTCTATTTATAACCGTGTCAAGGTTTAAGTCTCCCGCCCTTGTGGTTCTGAGGGATCTAGATTTTTTGAGGTGAAGCATATTCATCAAATCTGGGTTTGACATGGCCTTATATGTCAGGCACAGGTCACCTCTGAGCAAGCGGTATGAGACTGAATAGAGCTGGAGTTCTTTCAGTTGGGCAGCATAAGACATATTTTTGAGACCCTTTATCCTTTTGGTGAGGAACTTTTGGGGCCTTTCAAGCTGCAGCAGGTGTCGGGTCAGATACATTCCGAACGGGGCATTGTACTCAATCATAGGTCTAATGAGTGATGAGTACAGGGGGACGATGACCTCCCTTGATCTAGATGTGAATCTCTTCATGATCAGGTGGGCAATATAGAAGGTTTTCCTAACTACTTTAGCAACATGAGTGTCAAACGAAAGGCTACTGTCAACCTGGGTCCCCAGATCCCTGATGACTTCTTCTGTGCTTAGTGGATTGCCACCTATATGATAGCTAGGGGTAACCTTGTTTTTCCCGAAGGGTATGACTATGCATTTCTTGGCATTTAACTTTCGGCCATGGCTCTGGCACCAGTTATCCATTTCTGTGAGGCCCTTCCGAAGGATATCTGTGTCAGATGTGTTTTCGACTATGGCGCCCAGTTTGCAGTCATCTGCAAACTTTGTCAGCCATAACCCTCCTGTGTTTGCTTGTACTTCAGAAAAGTAGATGCCGAACAAGAGTGGACCCAGGACTGAGCCCTGTGAGACACCACTTGTGACAGGCTTTGAGTCTGACATGGCTCCAGCAACTCTGACCCTGTGGGTTCTGTCACTTAGCCAGTTTGCAACCCATCTTGTGATGTATGGGTTTACATTCAAGCTGATGAGTTTTTCGATGATACCTGAGTGGGGTATTGTGTCAAAGGCCTTTGCCAGGTCGAGGTAGGCTGTATGGAATGCCTTTCCCTCATCAATGGCCTTGGTGACTGTCTCGAAAAAGTCAACCAAGTTTAAGAGGCAGGATCTGCCTTTGACAAAGCCAAACTGGGTTGGATCCAAAGTCTGCAAGTTCCCTATGTCTTTATTTATGAGTTCCATTATGATCCTCTCCATGACTTTGCAGATAAGGCTTGTCAAGCTAATGGGGCGGTAATTTCCAGGGTCGGTGGAGGCACCGCCCTTATGAAGTGGGACCACAGTCGCCGTGCGCCACTCCTTGGGTACGTATCCTGAGGTGAGGCTAAGATTAAACAGCTGTCCTAACTCTGGGTTTAATTCCTCGTTGAGTTCGTGAAGCACACAGCCGGGGACACCATCCGGTCCCATGGATGCTGTGTTTTTTGCCTTAGTGAGAGCAGTTCTCACCTGGGCGTTGGAGATGTTTGGGGGGCTACAATCCTCTGGTATAGGTATCTCTCCTTTTGGGGGGGGAGAAGTTTGCACTGAACCGGTCAGCCAGTATGTTGGCAATGTGTAAAGGTTCAGTAATTTTCACATCATTTTGAACTAATTCTGAGCATATCTGGGAGTTTCCTCCTAGGTTTCTAACATAGCTAAAGAAGGCCTTATGATTGTCTTTTGAGTCCATGGCGATTTTTCTCTCAAAATTTGCCTTGGATGATTTTATGAGAGCTCTTAGTTTTTTACTTATGATGATCAAAGGTGTCTTACTTTTCAAGGATTTTGCTCTATCTTGTAGTAGCTTCCTCCTTTTGTTGTAGAGCTTGTTTATGGCTGGGGTCCACCAGACTGGACGCTTGCCTTTGGTACAGAGAGTCTTAGTTTTGTTTGGGATTGCCTGATCCATGCAGTCCTGTAGATGCTGGTAGAAGGCATTTGTAAGTGATTCAGCAGTTTGAGTAATGTTTACCACTGGTTCAGGGGCCTTAAAGGAGACCACACTAGTTTTTAGAAGTGTGAAGTCGGCTTTTGAGAAGTTTTTCACTGTGGTCTTTTTTGTTTCAGGTGGGGGCGGGATGAGGACCTCCAGCGAGATTAGTTTATGATCTGATCTCACCAGTGAGGGGTATACTTCCGGTGTTGAACATTTTGATCCCACGTTCGTGATGATGAGATCAAGTATGTTTTCTCCTCTTGTGGGGATGGTGACTAGTTGTTCCATGGCATTTGAGTTTATGAACTCCAGGAATCTTTGGGTTAGAGTGTTTGGGCTTGAGTAGTATTCCCAGTCTATATTAGGGTAGTTGAAGTCACCTAGTATGATGGTGTTTGGAGATACATTTATCCCCTCCAATGTTTTCAGGAAGGCCATATGAGGTTCCTGAGTTTGAGAGGGTGGCCTGTAACATGCTACAAATTGCAGAGCAGTCTTGCCTATGGTTAATTGCACCTGGATGGTCTCCGATGCATCGTGCGTTGCCACCAACCTTGAGGTGTGGGTGTCCTTTATGAATATGGACACCCCCCCCCTCCTTTTTTGGTGTTGTCCGGATTTTGGGGCCGGAACACATGATATGAGGTGAAACCTGTTAGTGCTAGGGTGCTCTCAGGAGCCTTGAACCAGGTTTCTGTCACAGCACAGACATCGATGTTCTCCATATTGAGAAGGGCCTCGAGTGCGTGCATCTTGAGATTGAGACTTCTGGCGTTGAGCAGCATTACCCTTAGTTTGTTTTCTTTTTGGTGTTCTAGGGTGGTAGGTTTAGAATTTGAGCCTTGCCTAAAAAAGGCACTAATAAACAGCATTGCTTTATAGCGGGCTTTAGTACCACAACTGTACGATACAAAGTCACAGATACAATAAGCAATAACATGAATAATGGGCTGTTGACTGGTGCTCTTTTTGTAGTAATGATTAGGACATTTGATTCTATTAATTCTTTTTAAGGTAAAGCAAATTCTTAAAATTCCAAGTGAAATAGAATGATTCAGGAACTGACATAATTGCACAACCTCTGGAACCACTGCAGATCTGGAACATTTTAATGTAAAATACACTTTAGAAAACGCTAGTAAAAACTTTCACCAAACGGCTTCATCAGGCTCATATCAGACAATAAAACAACCATGAATTTATATAGTAAAACCTGTTACATGACTGCTTAATCAATGAAATTAAACCTGTTGATCCAAGACTTTGAGTAATGGTTTTAAAGTGATGGCACCATTCAGTCCTGGTTTAACATTTGCTGTCAATTTCAAAATCCATCTAAGCTCTTCACTTTCAGTTAAAAGTTTCATATCCCCTCCATGTATGGGTTCATATATAACTTTTTAAATCATAAATCTAAAAGCATGCCTAGCATCTGTCTCAGCTATATGCCTATATAATGCATTTGTTAAAAATCTTCCTTTTATGTCTATGTTTGCTAACATGTTCTTTAAATTTTCTATTAGTCATTCCCACAGCATATTATGTGGAGATGACTAATAGGAAATTTAAAGACTGTATTAGTAATCATATATCAGACATAAACAGGAAGATTTTAACAAATGCACTATATAGGCATATAGCTGAGACGGATGCTAAGCATGCTTTTAGATTTATAATTTTAAAAGTTATATATGAACCCTTATGTGGAGGGGATATGAAACTTTTAACTGAAAATGAGCTTTAAAACCATTAGTCAAAGAGCTGCATCAACAGGTTTAATTTAATTGATTAAGTAATCATGTGACAGGTTTTACTATATAGATTCATGACTGTTTTATTGTTTGATATAAGCCTGATGAAGTCGTTTGATGAAAGTTTTTACTAGCGTTTTATATTAAAGTGCGTTATACATTAAAGTGTTCCAGATCTGCATGGTTCCGGTCGTTTTTGTTACTTCATTACTTTGTACTGTTGAGACCCACTGGATTTATTGCTATCCTTGGTTATTCATTGTACTTTATAATTACAGAACCTGCACTTCTTTTTTAGGATACAATATCTCAGAGCTTGGAACTTTCGCAAGTAGGATCCCCTAACGATCTGGATCTGAGCCCCACCCCCTCCTCCCTTTTCTTAAAGGAGTACCACACCCACAGACTCAAAAAACATGTTTAAAACATCATGGCATGATGTTTCCTACACTTTAACAGCACTCTGGGATTATTTACAGGATTTTAAATATTTTTATTTGTAATTCCAGACTCTGACCACCTGGAGGCTGGCATATTGATGTGGTTTGGATAAATCAGGTTGCCATCCAGTATCCCAGAAATCATTGTTTGGCTCAAAAATGTTACATCATGCAGGCCTCCGTTTGCCTAAAGTTCCTGTCATTTCATAGATGTTGCATGCGTACAAAGTACTGAGTAAAATAGAACAGTGTAAGTAACATTCCCTGCTGCTGGATGACTACTTAAAACAGAAACAGTGCAAATGCCACAGAACACACTCAAAGTGCTGTTTACTGCTGCCTTTTTTCTAATTTAGTTTAAATGGCACTAATTTGTGAGACAATGAATTCCAGTCCATTTACTTCTCCCCTCCCCCATAACACTTAGCTTCCCTAGCTGTCAAAGTCCTGAGGGTAATTTGACCTGGTAATTCCACTGATTGGCAGATCTCAGCAGGGTGCTTGACTCATGTAATTTAATCTTTGCTCTACCATTTCCTTTGTTAGAGGGGACATTTTTTTGCTGCACTATAGCCATGGCCTTACTTGACTGCAATCACATCCAGTAAGGTCTTGCACCAAGGAGCTAAAGAATAAACCATTTATACTATTAACAAGTTTAGATTTTTATTAATTTAAGTGTTAAGGTATCACTTCATGCTTCCACCTTGTTAAAAATTGAGATTTACATGTGCAAAGTGTGTTTGTATGCAGTGTTTGCCTTGATTTGTTTTTACTCCACTGGTTGGTTTGCAAAAAAAAACCTTTTGCAGTGTCCCTGGATTTGTCTTTGCTCATACAAACAACATTGCTATATTTCCCCTTCCTTTTTCTTGTGTCCAGAAGTCACTTATAACAAAGTAAAATTTTTATTGATTTTTTTTTTAAATAAAGGACATCAAGGTTAACTTACCTTGAATCAGATAATGGATGCCACTGCAAAGAATCACTGTTGAAATATTTGTGCATGGACAAAATCCCTTACTAAATCTATTTGCCAGCCTCCAGTTCAGTTTGCTCATGCCTTCCAAATATCTCCACCATTACATACCAGTTTTGCAGTGTAGTAACCACCCGACATGCCCATACACCTTTAGTCATCAATATGCAGCTACTCCTGTTCATGTGAGTATGTGAATTCATTTTCAGACTTAAGGTGTGGAAGCTGCACTGAATAATTCTAGGTGCTTGTTCAGGTTTCACATGGTGCTTGCTTAGAGCTACTCTCATGTTAAGCCACTATGAATATGTTGACTGCCACCTCTGATACCAGGGTAATGTTTTAATCTTTCTATTCCCGCACTGCACACTAGCAGTAGCTGGTGCAAATACAACAGAGAAGTATGCAAGTGATACACCACCTAAGCATCATTTGCCGTACAGAATGTACAAGTATGCATACCAAATTTGTGTTTCCAAACATTGGTGTTACTACACTACTACTGAATAAAATGAACAGCACTCAGGCTGGGGGAAGGACAAGGGAGCCATGACATCACAGAATGGGTGGGTCTTATTATTTTAGTTAGAATCATATGATGGCTGTGGTGATGTCACTTTGGGGGAGGGAACTGATTAAAAAAAAAAAAAAAGTACCTGCACTGCCTAGCCTCGATGATGTCAGTAATTGGGCGACTCCAGCAAGCTTTATTCAAATGTGAGAGAATCATTTTGTAAGTGAAACCATCACAGTATGAGAAGGTAGGCTTCTGTTACAGAAGTACGGGGAATTATAAAAATTGTAAATGCTTTATTGTTGTTTCTTTACAGAGGACAATGTAAATAGGGAGGAAAAGGGCCGTGAAGTTGAGGAATACATTAGAGAAACCTGTTGTACTCCTTTAAACGACCTTCCTCTAACTCTTTCTTCCCTAAACAGTGCCCTATATAAGATGATACAGTACTTCTTAACCATGATAAATCCCCTCAGCTTTACAAAATAAACCACAAAGATTCTTCATGTTACTACAGAAATGTATAAATAAAAATCTTCTCAGTAATAATGCCCTCTTAAAAAATGTCTGTATGCTATTTGTAACAAACAGAAATCTTCAGCACCTTGTTCCATTCACATTACTGACCCTCTGGTAATCACTCCTCAAGTTCATCATCATAGGTATCGCAGCCCGCATCTAGATTCAACTTTATCATGCCAGCCACATACAGAAAATATAGTAAAGAAAGTTGTTTCATAAGCAAAAACCTGGCTACAAATCAGTAATCTACTATTATCTAATACAAAAATGTCTCTCAACAAAACATTCTACTCCCAAAACTATAGCATGTCCTCATCAGCATTGCACTGAAGTCCTTCACACACACACACACACACACACACACACACACACACACACAAACATATATATATATATATATATATATATATATATATATATATATATATATATATATATAAGTCAGATTAGTAAAAACAAGACCATGTCACTTTGCTTCACTTGCTGAATCTAATATCTACCTCTGCCTCCTACCACTTAACTATCACATTTACTTTTTACATCTTTCTGTGCAAACCAGGTATTCAGCATAAGAGCCTACCACTATCCTCAAAACTAACAAATCTTCAATTTACACCTTTAGGGAAAATAATAATGAAATCTTATCACTTAAAAAACATACTCTTTAAAAAGTGTGAATGTTTTAGAAACTCTTTATAATCTAATAAACTATGACCCATAATTCAAAAATCCCAACTTATACCTAAATTCCCCCTAAACTCTGCAGACTAGCAGTTATGTTCTACAAACCTTCCATGACTGAACCTTTGTATTTTATGAGATATCTTTACAGCAGTAAAGCATGTTCCACTTGCCTCCGGATGTGAGCATAATTTCTGTACCTATAATCATATACTTTTATTTGATTACTAAATGGGTATTGAGTGTAAATAATTCAAAAGCTTCTTTCAGCCTTAGTTCATGGCTGAAAATGTCTTGGGACCAGTCAATCCACCTGATTAACAAATAAATAAGCACATAACTGAATAAATAAATGTATATATATATATATATATATATATATATATATATATATATATATATATATATATATATATGTATATATATACATGTGTGTGTGTGTGTGTGTGTGTATGTGTGTATACACACACACACACACACACACACACACACACACACACACACACACACACACACACACACACACATAAATTATATATACACATCTCATACAACTATATATATATATATATATATATATATATATATATACATATATATATATATATATATATATATATATATATATATATATATATATATATATATATATATATATATATTACATATATCTTATAAACACACAAAAGCAAAATACCAGTCATAAAATCTGCTTTTTCAAAATCATTCTGCAGATTAATACATGGCAGTAGTTCTCCTTGTCCTGCATTTCTATGTCTCTCATTGCCCTGCAATCCTGCACTCCCATTCATCTCCTTTGCCCTGCACTCCTGCACTGACATGCCTCTCTTTTCCTGCAATCCTGCACTCCTTCACTGCCATGCCTTTTCTTGCCCTGCATTCCTGCTCTGCAATGCCTCTCCATGTTCTGCATTCCTTCACTCCCATGCCCCTCCATGTTCTGTACTCCTGCACTGCCATGTCTCTCCTTGTCCTGTATTCCTGCACTGCCATGCATCTCTTTGTCCTGCACTCTTGCACTGCCAGGTCTGTCCTTGTCCTCTACTCCTGCACTGCTTTGCCTCTCCTTGTCCTGCACTGCCATGCCTCTCCTTGTCCTGAATTCCTATTCCATCATGCCTCTCCATGTCCTGCACCTCTGCCCTGCCATACCTGTCACTGTACTACACTCCTGCTCTGCCATGCTTCCCATTGTTCTGCAGTCCTGCCTTTTATTATCCTACACACCTGCATTGTCACGCTTCTCCTTGTCCTGTACTCCTGCACTGCCATGCCTATCTTTGCCTTGCATTCCTGCACTGCCAGGCATCTCTTTACCCTAAACTCTTGCACTGCCATTCTTCTCCTTTGCCCCGCACTCCTGCACTGCCATGTCTTTCTTTCTCTGCACTCCTGCATGCCTGCACTGCCATGCCTTTTCTTGTCCTACATTCCTGCCGTGAAATGCCTCTCTAAGTTCTGCAGTTCTGCACAGCCATACCCTTCCATGTCCTGTACTCCTACACTGCCATACTTCTCCTTGTCCTAAACTTCTGCACTGTCACTCCTCTTCTTGTCCGGTACTCCTGCACTGGCATTCATCTCAATGTTCTGCAGTCCTGCACTGTCATGCCTCTTTTTGTCCTGCAGTCCTGCATTGCCATGCCCATCTTTGCACTGCAATCTTACTTTGCCATGCCTCTCATTGTCCTGCAGTCCTGCATCGCCATACTTCTCTTGTTCTGCAATTTTGTACTAGCCTGCCTCTCCTTGTCCTGCACTCCTGCTCAGCCACGCATCTCCTTGTCCTGCAGTGCTGTACTGCCATGATTGTCTTTGTTCTGCACTGCCATGCTGCTCTTTCCCTGGCAATCTTGCACACCTGCAATCCTGCACTGCCATGCCTGTCCTCGTTCTGCATTCCAGCTATGCCATGCTTTTCCTTGCCATGCATATTACTGTCTTGTGCTCCTGCACTGTCATACCTCTCCTTTTCCTGCACTCCTGCACTGCCATACCTGTCCTTGTCCTGCACTCCTGCACTGCAATGCATCTCTTTGTCCTGCACCTCTGCACTGCCATGACTTCCCTTGTACTGAATGCCATACATCTACTTTGCCCTGCACTCCTGCACTGCCATGTCTCTCATTATCCTGAATCTTGCACCATCATGCCTCTTCTTGCCCTGCACTAATGCACTGCCATGCCTCTCCATGTTTTTCACCCCTGCACTGCCATGCTTCTCCTTGTACTGCATAACTGCACAGCCATGTTTCACATTGTCTTGTACTCCTGCACTTGCATGCTTCTCCTTGTCTTGCATTCCTGCTCTGCCATGCCACTGCATGATCTACAGTCCTGTACTGCCATGTCTCTCCTTGTCCTGCACTCCTGTACTGCCATGCCTCTCCTAGTCCTGCATTCCTGCTCTACCATGCCACTCTACGTTCTGCAGTCCTGCACTGCCATGTCTCTCATTGCCCTGCATTCCTACAATGCTATGCCTCTCCTTTCCTGCACTCCTGCAGTGCCATGCCTCTCCTTGTCCTTCATGTCTGCTCTTCCATGCTTTGCTTTGTCCTGCACTCCTGCAGTGCCATGCCTGTATATGTCCTGTACTCCTGCACTGTCATGTCTTTTCTTATCCTGTACTGCTGCACTGCCATGCTGCCCCTTGTCCTGCATTCCTGATCTGCATTTCCTTTACCCAACACTATTGTATTGCCATGAATCTCCTTTACCCTGCACTCCTACACTGTCATGCCTCTCCTTGTCCTGCACTCCTGCACAGCCATGACTGTCATTGCCCTGCCTTTCATTATTGTGCACTTCTGCATTGCCATGCCTTTCCTTGTTCTGTATTTCTGCAGTGCCATGCCTCTCCTTGTCCTGCACTCTTGCACTTCCATTTCTCTCCTTCTCCTCCATTCCTGTTCTGCCATGCTTCTCTTTGTCCTGCAGTGCCATTCTTCTTCTCATCCTGTACTCCTTCATTTCCATGTTTCTTGTTGTCCTGCACCCCTGCACTACCATGTCTCTCCTTTCCTTGCACTCCTGCACTGCCAAACGTCTCCTCATCCTGCATTCCTGCTCTGCCATGCCGGTCCATGTTCTGCAGTCCTGCATGCCATGCTTGTTATTGTGCTACACTCCTGCATTGCCTTGCCCCCTTGTTCTGCAGTCCTGCACTGCCATCCCTCTTATTGTCCTGCACTCCTGCACTGCTATCCTTCTCTTTGTCAGTCACTCCACCAATGCCATTCCTCTCCTTGTCTTGCACTGCTGCACTGCTATGCCTCTCCTTCTCTTTCACTCCTGCATTACAATGCATCTCCTTTGCACCGCACTTCTGCACTGCTATGCCCCTCCTAGTTCTGCACTCCTGCAATGCTATGCCTGTCCTTGTCCTGTACTCCTGTACTTCCATGCCTCTCCTTGCCCTGCACTTCTGCAATGCCATGACTCTCCTTGTCCTGCACTGGCATGTTTTTCCTCATCTTGTACTCCTGCATTTCCATGTTTCTCCTTGTCCTGCACCCTTCTACTGCCATGCTGCTCTATATCATGCACTCCTGTACTACCATGCCTCTCCTCATCCTGCATTCAAGCTCTGCCATGCCTCTTCATGTCCTACAGTCCTGCACTGCCATGCCTCTCATCGTCCTGCACTCCTGCATTGCTATGTCTCTCCTTGTCCTATATTGATGCACTATCAGTCCTTTCCTTCTCTTGCACTCCTGCACTGCCATGACTTTCCTCATCTTTCATTCCTGCTTTACCATGCCTCTCCATGGTCTGCAGTTCTGCACTGCCATGTCTCTCATCGTCCTGCACTCCTGCATTGCCGTGCCTTTCCTTT